>NW_027397168.1:732937-840465 GCF_003265705.2 Callorhinus ursinus
GGGGAAGACCATAGAGAGGCCGGCCGAGGCAGGAAGGGCCGTGGTGGGCGGGGCGGAAGAAAGTGGGTGTAGGGAAGGGGCTCGGCCCCCGAAGGCGGCCGCAAAGCTGCGACCCGACCGACTGTCGGCTGCAGGGATGTTGGTCCTTTATCGGTGCCCGCGTGCCCTTGAGCAGTGAACTCCGTCTCTGAGCCTCAGTCTTCTTTCCTGCAAAACGGGAATGGTTGTGCGTTACCTCGCAGGGTGACTGAATAAAAGCAGGCGTGAAGGCGCCGAGCGGGATAATGCCTTTGCACGGACCCCGGACCGCGCGCGGGCTCCTGCTGGTGATATTCTCCGGGGCGAATTCCTCTCTGCAGCGCTGAGATTCTCCAGGGCGTTTCAGTCGGCCCATGGAGCACGAACTTAGGGTTCCCTGTGCATCGCTCTTGCCATCTCGTGCAGCCATGCTTGCTCGGACCTCCTCCTTTCTCATGCTTGCATTTCAGCACCAGGCCTCTCCCTCGTCCCTCGGCTTCCACCAGCCCGCCAACACAGGCCTTTCTGAAGCTTTCTTCCAGAAAGCATTCTCTGATTCCTGCCGACCTCCAGGTTCCCCCCAGGCTTCTCGCTTGCTGACCTCAGGCCACTAGTTTCAGAGGAATCCCAAAGCCCTCACATGGTAGAATCCTTGCCTAGCTCAAAACCCTCCCAAGGCGGTGCAGCTTATAGTCCAAGTGCCTGGCGCTAGGACCTGTTGATGTCTCCAGCCAGTGACCCTGGCTGCGTGCATTATGCGTTAGGCGTTGTCACTCTGAAGGACAAGTAGTTCTCCAGGCTTGTTCGGTCCTGGCTGAGTAATAGTGCGTGGAATGGATACACCACATAGGATTTATCCACTTCTCAAACACTGGTGGACATTTAGTTTCTTTCCACGTTTTCGCTCTTACGAATAATGCTGCTCTGAACATTCATGCCTAAGGTTTTGTTGAGTATCTACCTGCAAATGGAATTGCTGGGTCACATGGTAAATTTTCATCTTTAACGTTTTGAGGAAACACGCCATTTTTTTATTCCCACCAGCACTGTCTGAGGGTTCCAGTTTTCCCTGCATCCTCGTCAAGCTCTGGTGTGTCTTTGGGTTCACCCAACAGCCTTTTCCTTCAGGTCCTGCAGCACCTTCCACTTGGACTTGAACTACGCGTGATCTCTGTAAGCACCCACCTCATCCATCCAGCTTCTTTTTCTTGCCCTTTGTACCACAGCTGCTTCCTAGATTCTTGGTAAGTGCGTTAAGTTGGGGGATGTAGATGGGGCAGTGTCTGACCATATTCGCTATCAGAGACTCAGGTGCTAGGATGAAGACTGTGTGTGTGCCTGATTTGCTGTTTGCACAGACTGAATGTTTATGTCTCCCCCCTCCCCACATTCATGTGTTGAAACCTAATCCGCAGTGTGTTGGTATTAGGAGATGGGGCCTTTGGGAATTGATCAGGTCATGAGGGTGGAGGCTTCATGAATGGGTTTAGTGCTCTTATAAAAGAGACTCCAGAGACGACCTCGCCCCTTCCATGTGAGGAGAGAAGGTGCTGTCTGTGAATTCGGACACTGAATCTGCCGGCATCTTGACCATAGCCTTCCCAGCCTCCCGAACTGTTAGAAGTACGTTTCTCTCACCCCAGATCTGGTGTTCTATGATGGCAGCCCAGTAGACTGGGAATGTTGTGTAACATGAGCATGTTGTTCGGCTTTTCCAGACCTTGGTTTCTTCAGCCTGCCAAGCCTCCTCCCTGGCCATCGAGAGAGATCCCTCCGCTTAGAAATGGGCCAAATGTTTCAGAACAGAAGCTATTAAAGTGGCTGGCGAACACAGGCAGAGGTGCTCAGCATCATTGGGCATCAGGAAGGTCTGAAATGAGATACACTTCCCACCCACTAGGCTGAGAGTATAAAGACTTTCAGGATCAAGTGTTGGGGAGGGTGTGAAGCGGCTGGAACCTGCATACACTGCTGACAGGTATGCATATTGCTGCAGCCACTTAGAAAACCATTAACACACACTAAGGCTAAGCGGACATGTACTCCAGGTCCCAGCACTTCCATTCCCAGATACACACTCATAAGAAGTGTGTCCTTATATCCATCAAATGACATGTATGAGAATATTCCTAGTAGCCTTGTTCATAATAGACCAAAACTCGAAACAAATGTCCGTCAGCAGTTAGAAAGAAAAGAGAAGGAAGTTGTGGGATAGCCATACAACACAACCTACACAGCAATGGGAAAACAAAAAAAGTGAACTGTTGAAAACAACGGCATGGCTGACATATGTTGAGTGAAAGAAGTCAGGCATGAAAAAGTACTTAAAAAAAATATAACTATATTTATATGAGGTTTAAAAACAAGCCAAAGTAGTCTTTGGGAGTTGAAATCAGAAAAAGTGGTTACCCTTTCTCGGGGTTAATGACCGACAGGAAGCATTCGGGGGAGCTCTCTAGGGTGCTGATTATGTTGCTGTGTATATATGTAAAAATTCACTGATCTGTTACTTTGTGTAATTAACATCTTATATAAAAAAACCCCGAAGCATGGTGGCCTCTATACGACAGATGGGGAAACTGAGTCACCAAGTGAGAATGGTGTCACACAACGCTTCTCAGATTCCCCTGGGGAGACTTGGGGTCTGAGTGTTCGGAGACTATACTGGGATCCTGTCATTTCTAAGCTGCTTCATTAAAATCTGAAGTTTGCTACAAAATCCTGATGGAATGCTTAATCCTTCCACAGTTAGCATGGAGGCTGGCTTCAGCCTTCTGGGTTTTCCTCGGCAGCACGCTCAACCAGCGTGTAGTTGGCCAGCCAGACCGACCACTCTCCGCCGGAGGAGCCACCCGTCTGCGTCGCACTCAGGCGGCTCTTTCCCCGAGCAGCTCTCTCATTTTCAGTCTTTCTAGCTTCACCCCTTGTCACTCTCAGGGGCCACAGAACAGTTTCCCTAAAATGAACATAATGGGATGAGACATTGTCGAGTCCCAGCTCTGGTTGCCATCCTGGCTCTGCTGTATGACCAACATTTCGCTGAACCTCTCTGGGCTTCACTTGTCTGAAAAACGGTAGGGCTGAGTTTGAGACACTAAAGGACCTTCTCCTTCGAAATCCCTGTCTTCGGTGAGATTAAGATTCTTCAGTGATGCTTTGGGTCTCCTGATGGTCATACACCGGCCCCGCCCCCCCCAGGTGCTTAGGTGGGGGGGGGGTGAGTGACAGTTCAATATTTTGGTCTTTGTCGCCCCCACGAGGCCCAGGAGAGCTCCTTGCTGCAGCAGGCGTCCGATAAAAATATTTGTCACCTCTGAAGGGAAGGAAGGCACAGACTACTTCGGTCTGGTTTTCTCACGCTTTTATTCCCGGAAGATGCCACGAAGGAGACGTTTAACAACTCTTCGATGAAGGAGTGAAGGAGTGAGAGCTCAGTGGAACAAAAGTCTCTTGGAGCCATTCCATTGATGGCGTGTGTTTCTGCCCGGAAGCCTTTCATGCGAACACCCCCCCCTTCCTTTCCGGTCGGAGTGGCTGGCCCCGTTAGGGCTCCCAGGAGATCCAGGCCCGCACGGACAGTAGGCTGTGCCCGGAGTGGGGGTCCGGAGGCGTCAGGACCCTGCGCCGAGAGGGAGGGCTCTGCAGAGAGTCTGGGGCGAGGCTCCGGTGGGCGTCCAGGGGGATGGGAGGGAGCGAGGGTCGGACGGCCGTCGGGGACACGGACAGGGCAGACACCGGCGCGGCCGTGGGGACGGAGGGCGGGGGTGGGACGCCGGTCGTCAGAGCGGAGGCACCTCGGGGGGGTGCAGACGCTCGTTTGGAGCGCGGGGAGCCCCAGGAGGGAGGGAGGCGTGCATCCTCCCCGCGGGTCGTTTGGAGGACGAGACGGAGGCCGGCATCGTAAAGGAAAGCGCGGGCGTGGTGGGGATTCCGGGGAGTGTAAGAGGACCCCAGTGCACACCAGGAGGAATGGGTTGATAGATGCTAGAGGCCCGTGTGAACCCTGGGAGCGTGGAGCCGCGGTAAAGTCAGCAAGTGCAGCGTGTGGCGCGGGCCATGGAAAGCGGCCCTGCCCCTTGTCCAGACCGGGGGGGGGGGGGGGGTTTAAGGAGGAGAGAGTGGGGGATGACATGGGTATGCTGAGATTGGGGGGTGCAGGGAGGGCCTTTGGTCACCACAGCTCTCCCTGCTTTCACTTAAGGCAGGGTTTCCTCCTTTAGCTGCTCGTCTGGATTCAAGGATGCCCGTGGCTTTGTTTTCATCAACAGAGGCTTCTCCTATCCCCAGCGAATACCCTTCCCCTGAGTTTGCCCCTCCTCCCCTTTTTGGGCCTCCAGGCTCATTTCCTGCCCTGGGTCGAGGCCAGTACCTGCTCAATGCCCAGAGGGACATACCATACACCTACAGACCCACGATGGGAGTGGAGAAGCCTGAGGACAGCCTGCAAGACAAGGGAGCTTCGTCCCCCCTGGTTTACAGCTGTCCTAAGTGCCTGCAGGTCTTCAAGAATGCTTTCTGTCTCAAGGGTCATGGCCTGTCCCACTTGGATGTCCAGCATGGCATCTGTGAGTCTTGTGGCAAGGCCTTCAAGCAATCCAGCAGTCTCGGCCAGCACCAGCCAATCCCCCGGGCTTCCTGTAGGTGTTCCTCAGCACATTCTGGCACATTAGGGCAAACTGAGTCTCTTACTGATATGGACACAAAGCTGATGTGTTTAGCGAACAGTGTGCTGGGAATGTTTCCCCAGCTCTCCAACGTAGAGCTTGGCTCTGGCATGTGGACAGGCAGCATCCGTTTCTGGGCTATTGTATCCCACACTGAACGATCTCCAACCTCGAGATGCACTGCAGGCCTCCGGGTGGCGGGGAAATCGGGAGGAAGTAATGAAAAAGATGCCCTCACCTCCTAAGGGGATTAATGCTCTTCTCCCCTTGAGCCTCCCCCAAGAGGCAGGGACCTTGGGTTTTAACTCGGCACCGGGTGGGATTTATGACTGGGGAGTTCACTCTCTGGCTTCAGTCCTCCCTGTGTAACCCGGGAACGAATTCTCTCCTCCCTGTCAGCACCAGATGGCAGTGATTTGCCAAACCTGCTAAGGCATCTAGCTTCTTGCCTTGTTCTTCTTTGTTTCTTCCTCTGCATTTTAAAACTGGGAAAGTCGTGGGACGCATCCCAAACCAGGTCAAGTCGGTCACCTGTTCTGTCCTCACTTGGGCCCCCGTGCTCCAGTGGTCACTTACTTACTGGCTGTAGTGGGGTGCTCTGCATATGTCCTACTGTGGCTGTAGGAGGCAGCTCAGGTTGATGCAGAGGGAGATGGGCCGACTCCCACCGGGCTTGTGCATGAGCCTGCAGAGCTGTGTGAGCACGCTCTCCCTCAGCCAGCATGGGTCTCACATTTGGGATTCTGGCCCCGAGTGTGTGGCCCCTGCAGAAAGACCTCCACGCCTTCCAGCAGCCCCAGCCCCCGCTGGCTGACCCGCCCTGGGGTGGGCTGCTGCTGCCGACCTCTCCCGGAGCTGGCCCAACAGATCCCGCTGGATTCCGCAGGGAGGGGCCTCCTGGCCGGCTGTGGAGATGGAGGCCAAGGGTTCAGCTGTGCTCGAATCCGGGAATCAGTTGCCTCCAGGACTGCAGCCCACGGAGGGACTGGCGGCACGGTACCTGGCCCTGCGCCACTCACCACCTGTCTCTGGCCTCGGTTTCACCACCGGCACTCTGTCTTCCTGCCTTGTGATGTACTAAGTGTCAAGGCTGGGGTTTCCTCTGCTGTTGCAGGGCGGGAATCGTCCGGCCCTCTGGCTTTGCTGTGTGGCCACAGAGAAATGGCCAGCCCCTCTGAATTCGGTTGCAGTTTGTCCCCTGCGACGCCGGAACCGTTGTTTGGGGGTGTTCGTTTCCCGTCGGGGCGGGTTTCCGGGGCGGCGTCCGGCCACAGTGGCGTCGGGGCCGGGCGCGGGGCGGCCCGTGGAGGTGACCGCACGGCGCTGGGCTCCCGGCGGCGCCCCGAGGTAGGTCTGCTCCGGCCCTTCCCGCCTAGGTCCCCGTCCAGGTCCCGGCCCCTCGGCTGCCCCGCCTGCCCCTGCGCACCCCTGGCGGCCGCGGACCCTTCCCGGCGGCCGGGGTGCACACGCGCAGGGAGGAGGCCCGCGGGCTGGAGCCCAGCCGCCCCCCCCTCCCCGGCGGGTCCGCAAGAGGAGCCCAGCTTTCCCTCCCTCCCGGGGCTTCACGGGCCTCCAGTGATCCGGGAGCTCCCAGTGATCCGGGCCCGCAAGAGGAGCCCAGCACCCCCCTCCCCGGGGGGCTTTGCTGTCCCCCAGTGAGCCGGGCCTGCAAGAGGAGCCCAGGACCCCCCCCCCACCTCAGCCCCCCGCTGGCCCCCAGTGATCCCGGCCCGCAAGAGCCGCGCGCACCCGGGAGCCACGGCATCGCCCGCTCGGAGCGCGTGGAGCCTGCAAGCGCTGCAAGTGAGGCCTCGCTTCGTTCGTGCACTGGCCCGGCTGGGTGGCCCCGGCCCGCCGGCTCTGCCCTGGAGTCCGAAGGATGCTCAGCGCCTGACCCAGCACGTGCAGGCTGAAGGGAACTTGCTGGAGGGCGGAGGGCCACGGTGACTCCATAGAATCTCCTGTTCTGGGTACAGATGGCAGAGGCCCTGGTTTTACTTGCTATGTGACTGGACCCTCCCTTTCCCTGGTCCGGAAGAGGGAATGGCTTGGGGTTCCCCAGCCAACTCTGGTCAGGGGTGAGAGGTGGGAGCTCTTGTTGGATCCCTGACTGCCCCAGCTGCTCTTCATAGCCTGGGATGGACGGCTGTGCCATTCTGTAACTCAGTTCCCATCTATAAGTGGGATGGAACCGTACCTGAGTACTGTAGGTGAGCTGCAAGTGTGCGGTGCCGTCCAAAGGCCGCACATACTGCTTCCTTACTTATTTTTCCCAACTCACGGGTCTTCTGCGACAGGCTCTAACCAATGTGAGTTTTGATTCTCCTTAAGTTGTTGGGGTGGAGATGAAACCCAAACTATGTGGGAACGTTTCCTTTGTGGATGTGAGTTCTTGGCGAGAGCTTTCTTAGGCACACCTCCCTCTGCTTGGGAACTTGGAGCCCTCAGGAACTCATTGATGCATCCACTTACCGAAGAGGGTAGGATGGCTGAGCCAAGGGTTGGAGGAGTGAGCGGGAGCAGGCAGTGTGGCGTTGTTAGGATCCTGCCCAATGGAGCAGTGAGGGCTTGGACCACACGAGGGCCTTGGGGTGTGGGACCAAGTGGCCCCAAGGGCAGGGGGGCTTGAGAACCCCTGCGAGGGAGGTTCGGGGAGACCTGGGATGGGGTGCAGAGAGGAGGGCAGGAAGCCTGGTGGGTGGATTACTAAGACCCAGATGGACCCAGACACACAGCCTTGGCAATCACTTTGTTCCCCAAAGGGGAGAAGGGCTTGTTGAATGGGAATGCGAGGTCGTGTGGAGTGAACGGTGGGCGTTGAGAGGAGCGTGGTCCAGGAACAGTTCCTGACGGAGGCAGGGCTCGGGCTGCAGGCTGTGCAGGGAAGTGAGGATGCTGGAGCGGGGGAACCTGGTTTTGACACTGTCCCTGCCACTTGGGCTGGGGAGCAGATGCAAGCTTCTTGCCCTTCCTGAGGCTCAGTGGAGTGCCTGCCTCACTGGATTACTGAGAGGCTGTGTGGACTGAAGGCGGGGGGACATGAGTAATCGGTCACAGATGAAGCTGGAGAGATTGCTGAGGGCCACGGGGTGGGAATACCAGACGGCCAGTATGAGCAGAGGCACAGTGATCCAAAATCTGACATGTGGCCGACTGGTCAGGGTGGCTGGGGCAGACGGTGAGAGGCCTGGCATTCCAGGCTGAGCCAGGGGAGGATTCTTCAAGAGCTGGTGAGCAGGGCATACAGGAGACACATAGCCAGAAAACACAGGAGCCTTTGCACCTAGAGCTGTGTAAGTTCAAGGTCTGGTCAGGGGCTGCGAGGTGCTGTGTGAGGTGAGGGGTGCTGTCTGGCTCTGGGGAGCTGAGGAAGGGGGGGCGGGGCAGAATGGGGACATCCAAGGTTCTGGACTCAAGTGAATGTGGGGGCTTCATCATGATCATGTCCCAGGAGAGAAGCAGGGGTTTTTATGGGGGGGGGTAGAGAATGCTTCACTTTTGGATGGGGTGATTGAAAACATTCATTCATTCATTCACTCATTTATTCAACCAAAATTGAATGGAGCCCCTACCCCCCGCCAAGACCTTGGCTAGGTTCTGAGATACAGTGTCAACCAAGATAGAACTCTCAGCCTTTGTGGAGTGGGAAAGGCAGACAGGAGGAGAGTAAATTGCTAAATAAGCCAGACCACCCTGGACTGCCTTATGGGATGTTGAAAGAGAGAGAACAGAATGAGGAGGCAGAGTGGGGTGTCACCTGCTTGACCTCAGACACAGTCAGCAAAGCTTCAGTGATGAAATACTGTCCGAGCGGAGACCTGAGTGGGTCCATCCTGCAGTCCATCCTGCTGAGGGGCTAAAGGCAATACTGCAGAGAGAGGGAAAAGCAAACAGAGGCCCTGGAGGATGGGAGAGGTTGGGGGGCAGCACTGTGCTCGATGGGTTTCTGGGCTTTATTCTAAGTGCAGTGCGGAGGGTTTTAAGTCTGGGCATGACATGATTCCGTGCGTTTAAAAAAAAATACATCGCTGCAGTATCGCCATAAAGAGAAAGTACTGGAGGAGGCAGAGAGTGGGGGTGGGAGGCTGTCCCTGTAAGCAGGGGGTGGACCGTGGTTTGCATAGTGGTTGCCAGGGGCAGGTTGGGGGGGATGTGTGAGGTGGTCACCAGCTCTGGCTGAAGCTGGTGCTGTCCTGAGGAGGTGTGACCTCAGGCCAATCACATGATCTCTCCCAGCTTCAGTTATCTCAACCATAAAAGGGATCTTCATGACCCCTACCTCGCAGGTCTGCTCTGAGGATGCAATACACTAAGCAATGCGGCTCTCATGGATGCAGGTAGTTATATGGTTCTGAAACTCAAGAAAGGGATCTGGGGAGACTCATTGGGTAGTTGTGTGGACCAGAATCTGTGTTGCCCTGGGGGACACTTGGAATATCAATGCTGTCTCAGCAACAGAATGTGAGCCAAACTAAAAAAAAAAAAAAACAAAAAAACCCAGGTGACATCAATTTTAATAAGATGCCTTACTTAACCCAGTATAGCCAAAGCATTACCATTTCAAAATGTAATCAATATAAAAGTCATTCATGAAAGAGTCGTTACTCTTTTCCTGTAAAACTAAGTCTTCAGAATCTGTGGGGCGTCTTGCATATCTCAGTTCAGACCAGACACATGTCAAGAACCCAGGAGCCACATGTGGCTGTTTTGGGCAGCACAATTCTAGAGGATCTTTAATTTTAGATCAATTCCACAGATGTTATGGAGGTTTCTGGAAGGTTTTCGGAAGAATGCTTTCTCAGCTCCAGCTTATTGCCACATCTAGAAATTGTTTTCCAACTGTGTATGGGATTTTGAATTTGTGTATTGTCTGGCTTCTTAAATATTGCCCAGTAAAACAATGAAACGTAGCATACGGTCCCAACCAGATACAACTCTGAGTCCTTTCTGGCCTGCGGCCTCCAGGTTGAGGGTGGTGGGAGCTGTCCCAAACCACAGGCATTTAGATTTACCTTAAGAGAAATGCATTTAAAATTCAGGTCCTCAGGCCGCAGTAGCCACACTGGGCTGGTCACCGCAGACAGTTCTTTCTGGTAGCTCACTGGGATGCAGCTCTGGCCGCCCCCCACCTCCCCCGGGGCCTGGGGCTGCGCGCCACAATAACGCCCTTTCTCTCCCTCCGCTCTGCGCTCCCGCCGCCCCCACCCCCCCCCACCTCCCCCCACCCCCAAGCTGCTGCCGCCCCCTCTCCGGCCGGTCCTGTGCGGCGCGCTCCCCGCCACGCCATTCCCTGCTCTTTGACTGCTCCGGGCGTGGCTGCGAGAGGCGCAGCGGGCGCCCCAAGTGCGTGTCCCCCGGTAGCTGCCGCGCCGCTGCGAGTCGCATCTGCAGCCCGGCCTTCAAGCGCTCCAGCCACCTGGCGCGGCCCCGCACGAAGCTCCAGGCGCGGCCTGTGGGTGGACCCACTTGCACCGAGCACTGCCTTGGTTTCCCGCTGTGCACCGCGCTCTGTGCCGGGCACCATCAAGACGCGGCCGCCGCGCCTCGTCTGGCCTCAACTTCCCATCAGCCCGACGCGAAGACCCACCCTTCCCCACCTCCGCATCCAGCAATGTCTGGCCTTCTGTGGGCCTCGGTCTCCCCGCCCGTCCAGTGGGGAACGCCACAGCGCCCCATCTCTGTGACGGGTGACGCCTGGCCTTCTGTGGGCCTTGGTTTCCCCGTGTGCCCGACCGACAGAACCATCCCTGCTCCCGCCTTCTGCACTGCCGAGCGGGGGAGGAGGCGGGCCGGTCCAGCCTCAACTGGACAAACCTAGGTGCGCCCCTTCCTTGAGGAGCATCCGGCAAACAGACCGCCTAGCCCGTTTATTAATGGATGTGTGTCGCGGCGCCCGAACAGCTCCTGTCGGGAGTGGAGGGGAGCGGGAGCGGGGGCAGGGCTTTCACCGTGCAGCCGGCGCCCGCGCCCTCCGCCCGCACCACCGGGGCTCAATGGAAGCGGACCGTGGGAGCGGCGCGCTCCGGGACAGCGGAACCTTCGTTGCGGCGTGAGCGTTTCCGGACGGTGCCCTTTTCCAGAGACGCCGCCGCCCCTCGCGCCCCCGCGCCCGCGCCCCCCGCGCCCGCGTCCCCGGCGCCGCCGGCCCGGAGCTCCCGGAAGCCTCGGTCCCGCCGCCGCCGGCACTCGCGAGGGGAAGCCCGGGCCGCCCGGGACCTCGGCCCGCTCCTCCGGTCCCGAGAGGCCGCCGCATCGGGTACGGGGGCCGGGACGGAGGGAGGAGCCTGGCTCCGGGACGGCGCGAGGCCGGGCCGGGCTGGGGGAGGGGCGGGCGCCGCGGGGGTGGGGTGGGGTGGGGGTGGGGCCCGGCACGGTGGGAGCCGGGCGGGGGGCGGGCCGGAGGGAGAGAGGGGCCCTGAGGGTGCAGCGGGAAGGGGGACGGGGGGACCCCGGGCACTGGGGTTACAGAAGGAGGCGGCACACTGGAGCTGGCTGGAGGGATGGAGAAACAGAGGTGCCAGATGCACACAGAGGGGAGGGGAGGGGGCTCCGGGGGCCCCGGTGCGGCTAACGGGGAGCGGGACGAGGCCCCTGAGGGGCACAGACAGAAGAGAAAAGGATGTCGGGGACTTGAGTCTAGGGGCGGGGGAACAGGGGCACCCCTGGGGGGCATTTAGGTGGTAGCAGGGCCCCGGGTGTAGGGTGCGTAGAAGCAGGCAGCTGAGGCGTGCTAGGGCTGTCTGCATGAAATCCAGACAATGGGTCCGCTAGGCGAGGGGGGAGGGTGAGACTTGGAGGTGTTGAGTGCAGGGTCGGAATAGAGGAGCCCAGAAGGAAAACTGGCGTTCTGAGGTGTACCCAGAAGGGAATCCGAGCGAGGCCACGATGTGTGCAGAGATGGGGAGGCCTCCCAGGGAACGAGGCTGCTGTGCTGGCCCCGGGGGAGACGGTGCCGCCGGAGCTGGGCCTAGGAAGACGAGGAAGCGAGCGACCTGTTAGGAACAAGCTGTAGAGGGAGGAAACAGACTTGCCGATTGGCAGGCAGTGGGGGAGCTGCGGGATAGGAAAGGGGCAGGATAGGGACCTTCCGCCTGGCCTGGGGTCTGAGAGGGAGCCGCGGGAGGAAAGGCAGGCAGGGGGTGTCCCGGGAGCGGCGCCGCCTGGCCCAGAGGCGGTTTCGTTTTTGCAGGAGAGGTGGGTCAGTGGTACAGAGAGCCTAACGAGCAGTGGTAATGGGGACACTCTCCCCCAGGAAGTCGCGATTTTAATTTCTCCCCCCTCCACTGCTCGCAGCTGACACCCCAGATGCTGCTGCTGCCGCCTCGGCCACCCCACCCTCGGTCCTCCTCCCCAGAGGCCATGGACCCACCGCCCCCCAAGGCTCCCCCTTTCCCCAAGACGGAAGGCCCTTCCTCCACTCCATCCTCGGCGGCAGGCCCCCGGCCCCCGCGGCTGGGCCGCCACCTGCTCATCGACGCCAACGGGGTGCCCTACACATACACGGTGCAGCTGGAGGAGGAGCCCCGGGGCCCGCCCCAGCGCGAGGCAGCGCCGGGAGAACCCGGGCCGCGCAAGGGCTACAGCTGCCCGGAGTGCGCTCGCGTCTTTGCCAGCCCTCTGCGGCTGCAGAGCCACCGCGTGTCGCACTCGGACCTCAAGCCCTTCACGTGCGGCGCCTGCGGCAAGGCCTTCAAGCGCTCCAGCCACCTGTCGCGGCACCGCGCCACGCACCGCGCGCGCGCAGGCCCGCCGCACACCTGCCCGCTCTGCCCACGTCGCTTCCAGGACGCCGCGGAGCTGGCGCAACACGTGCGCCTGCACTGAGTTCCAGACCCTCGGGGCCTCGCGAGCCACACAGCGTCACTCCCACACGCGCTCCCTGCCTTACCCGGGGCCTCCGTTTCTCCATCCGCCCAAAGGGAGAAACACCAGCCCTTCCTTACCTTCCTTCTAGCTGTGTGATGTAGACCAAGCCGTTGCCCCTCCCTGGGCCTGGGAGCCAGTCTCGGAGCTGGGTTCCGGCCCGGCTGTGCTGCGCGAGCCTTTGCAGGAGACAACGTCTCTGGGCCTTGGTCTTCGGCTCCGAAGTGGTGAACGGTTGTGTGCGCGGAAGATTTGACAAAAGAGCACGGCGCGGTCTGGCTCATTTCTGTTATCTCCCCCTTTCCACCCACAGCCCTCACCCCTTACTCAATAAACATTCCGCACTCCACTTTAGGGCTTTGATTTGCGTGTGTGCGTGTGTGCGTGTGTGTGTGTGTGTGTTGGGGGGCGGGCAGCGGGTTGGGAGGGGGCAGCCAGGACCGTGAGCACCTGGGAACCTTCTTCTCGGCGTGTGTTTCTGGCCGGATCCGTTTCCCGAAGGCCCAGGCGCCCCGCCCCCACCTTCCTCCCCGGACCCTCTTCTCCGCGCCCCGGTCCGCTCTCTTGTTACCGGTGCCACCGGCTCCCGGGGGACACCCAGAGGCGCTCGTCCCGCCACCACCCGCGACCACGGGGGTAGCCCGGGGCCGTTCCGGAGTCGCCCGGACCCGAGAGGCTGCTGCACCGGGTACGGGGGCCGGGAGGCGGGAGCGAGCGGGGAGCGGGCCGCGAGAAGGGGCGGGGCCGGGAGCGGGTACCTGTGCGCTGGGCGGGGAGGGGCCGCTATGGGGGCCCAGGAGGGCACCGCCCAGAACTCGCGGGGCCGGCGCCCTCGAGAGCGCTAGGACCCAGAAAAAACTTGGGGAGGGTGAACTGGATGGGCGTGGACGAGAGAGAACCTAGAGGTAGCCGGGCTAGGAGGGGGGCGCAGGGCTGTTCAGGGAGGTTGTTGGGTGGCGGGTCAGGACCTGCGGGTCTTAACGTGGCAGCCGTTGGAGAAGGCTCGGGCGAACATGGAAGGCTTCTGGGTGTTGTGATAGGATGGGGCGACACCCAGACCTGGGTCAGGGGCGTGGAGAGCCGAGAGAAAGACCTGCAGGTCTAGGGGGTGGGGCCTGGAGAGGCCCTGCGGGTGGCCAAGAGTAAAGGGGAGCCCAGGCACCTGAGGAGGGTGCAAAGGAGGATAGAGCGGGGTCCCGGTGCGCCTGTGCTTACAGTGGGTGATGGAACGGGGGGCAGGGAGAAGGACCCTAGAAGCTTTAGAGAAGGCCATAGAGTCCAGGGACGGAGGCTGGGGGATGCACAGGTTGTGGGCAGCGTACACGGAGGATAAAGAACAGAGCTCGTGCGGCCAGCTTCCCTCCTTTACCTAACCTCATCTTTTCTCCCATCCACCAGGCCTCAGCCACCCCTCCGGATGCTGGTGCTGCCCTCCGCAGAGGCCATGGAGGCCCGGCCCTCTCGGACAGGCAGGTCTCCAGAACCCGGACCTTCCTCCTCCACAGGACCTCCCCAGACTTCCTCGTCTCCGAGGCCCAACCACTACCTGCTTATTGACACCCAGGGCATCCCATACACCGTGCTGGTGGACCAGGAGTCTCAGAGAGAGCCTGGGGCAGATGGGGCATCAGCTCAGAAAAAGTGCTACAGCTGCCCTGTGTGCTCCCGGGTCTTCGAGTACATGTCCTACCTGCAGCGGCACAGCATCACCCACTCAGAGGTGAAGCCCTTCGAGTGTGACACCTGTGGGAAGGCATTCAAGCGGGCCAGCCACCTGGCTCGGCACCACTCCATCCACCGGGCTGGCGGTGGGCGACCCCATGGCTGTCCGCTCTGCCCTCGCCGCTTCCGTGAGGCGGGTGAGCTGGCCCAGCACAGCCGGGTCCACTCTGGAGAGCGCCCATTTCAGTGCCCCCACTGCCCACGCCGATTTATGGAGCAGAACACGCTGCAAAAGCATACTCGGTGGAAGCATCCATGAGCCAGGCTGCAGGGTACCCCAGGTACCATGGGGTTCTGGGGGGAGCCTGGACTCCTGTCGCCCTCAGACACCTGGCCAGTGCCGAAGGCTGGGTTGCAGCCCTGGACACAGACACACCTCCTGCAAAGGCCAAGCCCTACCTGAAGGAGGAGCTCATGAGTAGCCTTCGTGTTTTGGAGATAAGATGGAGACAAGACCTTAACATTCACAGAGTGGAGCCCTCCAGCCTCCGGCTGAGCCCTGACTGGAGGTGTGGGGGAGAGTGCTATGGGTGGAAGTTCTCCAGCCTGAAAAATGGGGTTGGGAGCCATCAAGAATCTGCACCAGCTTCCCGAGGCCTCCATGTTGATGCTGGGGGACGGGGCCCCGGACCTGCCTCCCAGCCCCCAGATAGGGCCTGAGACTGGACACCCAATAAACACCTTTCCCATTTTGAGCACTTGAGATTTGTTTTTGGGGACAGCGGCTTGGCCAGCCTGCTGCCCAACAGGGAGATTCAGCAAGTGCCTGGCCCACCTCTTTTTGGGCAGAAGAACAAATCAGCCATTTCTTCTCCCCAGAGAGGGAAAGAGCTTCCCACTGTCTGACCTCAAATAATAGGAACAGCGCCCTGATCTTGAGCTTAGACTATGGCCAGGTGTTGCGCTGAGCACCTTGCATGGGTCATACCAGTGCAAAATTCGTGGCTTGCCTGGCATGGGATGGGAAGGTTGGCCTTCTGCACTGGGGTGCACTGGGGTCAATCCTAGCGTGGCTCCTCACAAGGTGCATCATCTAGGCAGAGTGTTTTTAAACACACTCCACCCCACCCCCCTTTTAAAGACAGGATCTATTGTACGAGAAACATTTTATTTGGCAACCCAGTATACATTACACAAAATATATGTGAAACAAAACTTTAACAATACTGAATCTCTGCCACGTGCAGTCCACTTTTTCTTCCCGCTGCCAATTCTGTTCTATTATATTGAATTCCCTGCCCATGAACCTGTAGTTTGCAAAACACCAATCTAGGGTGGACGTTTTGACCCAGCCTGCAGTTTGTCTGTAATGTGAAGCAGGTAGAGGAGGGTGGACACAGTTTTTTAAGTGGTGCAGACATTTAAATTTTACTTCTGCAAGGTTAAAACCCTACTCTCGCAGGGCTGGCAAAAATCCCAATAGCAACTGGTGACTGGGAGGAGAGGCAGGGAGCCGAGCCGGAAGCTGAATAAACATCTGCCTTCTTAATGAATTTTCCTTGCGCGTTTGTTTTGTGCCAGGCACTGTGCTGGGCCCCATTTCTTCTGACCTCTTTTTGGGTGGAAGAACAAATTAGCCATGTCCACTCCCCAGAGAGGGAAAGAGCCTCCCACTGTCTGACCTCAAATACCACCGCCAGCGCCCTGATCTTGAGCCTAGACTATGGCCAGACGCTGGCCTGAGCGTTTTGCCTGCACCATATCAGTACATCCTCACAAGGAACCTAAAAGGGACCATAACTTCCCCACTTTACAGGTGAGTAAACTGAGGCGGGGTTGGGGGAGAAGGAGCGGCCAAGATTGGGTCTGAAAGCTCCTCCCAAGCTAGCTACCACAGGAGTGGTGCTGGTGTTCCAGGCCCCTATTTTCAGGGAGGGTAACTCTAACCCCTCCACCCTCCCATGGTCCTAGGAACCGTGCGTGCGGTCTGGTTGTGCTGGTGATGCGCATACTGTGGGAGATGAAGGAGCGGGTTGCGGGGGTCCGTGGGGCCAGTTCCTGGGGTACCGTTGAAAAAGATTCTCCCTGTGCTTCAACTTCCCTGGCTGTCTCCTCTCTCCCGGGCCCGACTCGGTGCGTCGCCACCCACCACGGGGACCCCGGAGCCGCCTGCTCTCCAGGAATTGGGAGTTTCTCGACATTCCCTGCCCGGGCTTCGCGGAGGGAGGGGTAGTGCGGTAAGGGGCCGTCGCGCAAGTGCAGCCCGCGCCTCTGCCGCAAACGGCGGGTCTCACCTGGGGCCGGAGGGTCCCGGAGGAGCGGACCAACCGGCGGACCGGGAAGTACCGGCGTCCCTGCCCGCTCCCACCGGCCCGGCACCCCGCCCGAGACTCGCCACCTCTGCCGCCCAGCCCGCCCGAAGCGGGCGGGCGCTTCCCTCCACTCCCCGCGATACTTTGCAGACACTCCCCGGCGCCGGGCATGGGCGCCGCCGCTGTCGGTCCCCTGGCCGGATTCCGCGCGCGGGTGGGTGAGCGCGGGGCTCTGGCCCTTCCGACCCCGGGAACCTGTGGGCGGGGGGTGGTGGCCGCATCTGCACCCGCGGCCTAGTGAGTCTCCCGCTGGGACCCCTGGCCCACATCGCTCCCCCTCCCACCCGGGGGACAAAGGGCGGGGGCGGGGGGGGCGCATCCCCACGCGTGACCTTCTCCCCGCACTGCGCACGCGCCCCCTCCACCACGGGGGAGGGGCCCTGCTCGCCCACACGAGTGCGGGGGAGGGGCTGCGCGTGGGCTGGACCCCCACCCTACGCCTGGAAGTTGGGGCACGGTCCCCCCCCCCGCACCTCTCCCTTCTTTTGGCCCCGAGGTGACCCGTGATGAGGGTCCGCCCCATCCAGGCCAGGATGTTTCGGCTCTGTCCCCCGCGGGGAACGCGCTCCTCCTCCTCTCAGTAGCTCCGGGTCTGGGCCCCCAGCCCCCTCGTTTCCTAGGCGCCCAGGAGTTTGAAACCCCAGGTGTCCTCCCTCAGATCCAGGAGTCCCGGCCCTCAGCATCATCCCCCCACCCCCAGTACTAAAGAGTTGGGTCCCACCTCTCCTGGGGGGGGGGGGTCCCTCCATCTGTGGCTGCCCTTTCTGTCCAGTGCCCCTGAGGCGCTAAGCTACCTGGGTCCGCTGGAGGCCGCGCCATGAATGACCGAAACAGCCGAAGGAGGACACGTGAGGAAGCTGGGACCCTGCCCCACCCTTGGTCCCACCACTGCCCTGCCCATCCCTGCCATTTCCTCCCCAGGGCTGCTGTGGTGGGGGGCTGGTCTGAGGTGCCTGGGGCCTGGCCTGGGGTGACCCCTGGCCTCTCCCCTCCAGTGAAGAAAGACGATGAGGCCTTCGAGATCTCCATCCCCTTCGATGAGACGCCCCACCTAGACCCACAGATCTTTTACAGTCTGAGCCCCTCTCGGGGGAACTTCGAGGGTGAGCTGGGGGGAAGGCTCGGAGGGACCCCAGTCAGCTGGGGTGCAGGGCCCTTGAGGCCTGGGGTGTGACCAAAGCTTCCTGGTGTCCCTAGAGCCTCCGGAGGCCGCATCCCCGACCGTGGCCCTGATGAATGGTGTCAGGGCCCAGCTGCACATGGCTCTGGAGAGAAACTCATGGTTGCAGAAGCGCATCGAGGACCTGGAGGAGGAGAGGGACTTCTTACGGTGTCAGCTAGACAAGTTTATCTCCTCTGCCCGCATAGATGCAGGTGAGGTGCCTGAGGGGCTACTCCCTCGTCTCACTCCTGGGCCCTGACATAGCTCTGGCCCTTCTCCGGGGTACGGGACGCTTCTCACCTACTCTCATCCTTTGGTGGCCCAGTGCGGATCTCTCCCTACTCCTGAGGCCGTCTCCAGGACCCCAAGCTCAGCTTCCTTCCTGATGGGCAGAATCCTGTGGCCATTCCCTGCCAGGGATAGTCAGGGCTTTCCTTTTCCAAATCTTTACACCCGGTTTTGGAGAGTCCAACCTCTGCTTCCCTCCACATGATGTTCAGCCCCGGGCTGGCTCCTCCCCAGGACCCTGTAATCCCCTGTGATTCACCTGACAGCTTGGGCAAGGGGTGTGTTTTTTCAACATCTGTGTTACTGGGGACCCCTCTGCTCTGGAACTGCCTGTGGCCTGGGTTGCTGGGACCTCCCATTGTCTTCCCATGCTGATGGGAACCTACCTAGGATGGTTTGGCCCAGGGTCTTCTGGACTTTCTTAGTGAGAATCCCAACAGTGGACTTCCCCCCGGCCCACCTTCTGTCCAGGTGAAGGCGGGCGCCTGACTTTCCCAGCCCACTAGACCCAGAGCCTGGGATTTCTCTCAGGGTCTGAGTCCCCCACCCCAACCAAGGCCTTGCTTGCTTCCCGGATTTTTAGAGTCTACTCTCCTGGAGGTCCCGCTGAGTCCCCAGAAACTCTCTCCTCCGCTGGGGGAGCCTATAGTCACAGACTCTCTTAGGTGTCTGCTCGTGTCTTGCTCCTCTCAGCCCTTCCCCCCGGATCTCTTGCCATAAAGTTTAGAAGTCAGAAGAGCATGAACCCATGCCCCACCTGTGATCTCTGCCCCCAAATCCAACCAAGTGCAGTGTGTATTCAGCCCTCTTGGTGAGGACTACAACATCTATACTACATTTTCTGTTGGTCTCCTTGGGGGCTCCAGCCCTGGTGGAGGCCCCCCTTTCCTGGGCACCTGTGTGATGTGGTGTCTGTCCCAATCTTACAGCCAGCCTCTCGCCTCCTTCTCCCTCCTGTTCTGGAAGTTCATGTGTACGGGTCTCTCTTTCTCTACGTCTCTCCAGAGGACCACTGCCGGGTGAAGCCTGGGCCCAGGCGGATTGAGGGGGATGGCCGGGGTGGGGCTGGGGGCGAGGCCTCAGACCCTGAGTCAGCGGCCTCCTCGGTCAGCGGAGCGTCTGAAGAAGGCAGTACCATGGAGAGGAAGAGGCAGAAGCAGAAAGGAGGTGCTGGCCGGAGGCGCTTTGGGAAGCCCAAGGCACGGGAGAGGCAGCGGGGTGAGCAAGCCACACGCAGGGGGGGGGGCTCAAGGGGTCTGGGCTGGGGTCTTGCTGTGACCTTCGAGGAGGCCCTCCCTTCTCCCCTAGCCTGGTTGTCTGTCCCAGCCTCCATGTGTGGTCTTAGTTTTGCAGTCCACCCTCAGCAGCCTTGCCCTCTGGGGTCTGTCACTGAGCCTCAGGCTCCTCATCAGTAACAAGGGGAGTGGGTGAGGCTCAGCTGGGCTGGGAACTGCCCCCTCCTCCCTGGGCCTGCCTTCTCTGATTTTTCCACTTGTCTCACTCTGTGTCCATGTCTCCCACCACCTCTTGACTCCTCACCCACCTGTCCTCTGGGGTTCCATGTCGTTCTCCTGGCTTTTCTTGTATGGGGCTCCCTGCCTGTCCCTGCCGCATCCCTGCCTCCCGTGTCCATCTCTGTTCTTCGTGTCTCTCTCTCTGCCCCGCCCTGGCCCTGCAGTGAAGGATGCAGACGGCGTCCTCTGCCGCTACAAGAAGATCCTGGGCACCTTCCAGAAGTTGAAGAGCATGTCTCGGGCCTTTGAGCACCACCGAGTAGATCGCAACACGGTGGCGCTGACCACGCCCATCGCGGAGCTGCTCATCGTGGCCCCGGAGAAGCTGGCGGAGGTGGGCGAGTTCGACCCCTCTAAGGAGCGTCTGCTCGAGTACTCGCGCCGCTGCTTCCTGGCCCTGGACGACGAGACCCTCAAGAAGGTGCAGGCCCTCAAGAAGAGCAAGCTGCTGCTTCCCATCACCTACCGCTTCAAGCGGTGATCCTGCCCACCTGGCCCAGGACGCGCCCGTCGGCCCCCACTTCCCCCCCTCCTGTGCCCCTCCTGGCACCGAGCGAGCGTGTGCATGAGTGGTGTGCCCCTCCAGAGGGCCTGGGGTGTTTCTGCGTGTGCCTCTCCGGCTCGTGCAGACCCCCACTCCCACCCCGGGTCCCCTGTATGTAGATCTGGTCCCCTCCTTGCCTCTCACGGCCCTAGCACCCTCCCCTTCCTCCGCATTCCCTGGGGAGGGGCGTCCACATAGCCAGGCTCCCAAGAGCTACCGCCCAGGGGTCGGTTTCTGCCCTTTCCCAAATACTGGCACCCCTCCCACGCGAGCTGCACCGTTCTGCCCTCACCGGCCCTCCCTCCTGGGGACACTGCGAGACTCTCTGCGGGGCCAGGCACTGTACATACCCCGTCTCTACCCCCAGCCCCGAGGACAGGCTGGCCCACTCTGCCAGGAGCTTCGGACGAGAAAAAATTATTCAGAGAATTTAAATTAAAGAGAGACGATAAAATTTGGGATAAACTAGGCCCGGCCTCTTCTTGGAGGGGGTGTCCGTTGCCGCGGAGACAGTGACGGGGGCACCGGGGAGCTCCCCGGCGCGGGCGGTCAGGCCGGGAGCCGGAGCGTGGGGAGACAGGGTGTAATTAGCACCCCCGGCGGCAGGGGCGGGGGGGGAAGCAGTTGTGCCCCAGGGAACTCGGAGGGGCAGAGCTCCGGGAGAGAGGCGTTAACACCGCCCGCGGGGCTCGCTCGACTACAGGCGGGGCGGCAGGAGACGGGACTCGATGACCGCGAGCGGAAGCGACCGCCAAGGGGGGGGGGAGGGACACGTCCGGGCGGAGGCTTCCACGCCCGCCCGCTAGGAGGCGGTGCTGCCGGATTACTGGTCTTCCGGAAGTGCCCTCTACGTCGCCCGCTGTGCCTGCGCTGCGGGAGGGGAGCGAGCGCGCTTACGCGGTTGCTACAGCAACCAGGAGAAGGCGGATGTGCTTAACGGTCCGCAATTCACTACCTTTCCCAGAGTAAGGGAAAGTCTCGCGCACGCGTGCTGGGGCCTCTGGAACGCGCTCGCCTCCCGCACGGTGAGAAACCTCGCCTCAGACCGACCTCTACGCAGGCGCAGAAGCAGATCTCGCCCCCCCTTTCTCTTCCACTCTGCGCAGGCGCACAAAGCCGCGCTGGCAACCTCCGCAGCGGCCGCGCGCACCCTTCACCCCGCTGCCTGCTTTTGTCTCGCGCAACCTTCTTAGGCCCTCCGCGAGATCGGCCCTTTTTTCCCTCCGCTCTCCCCACCCGGAGAGCCAGGTGCAGAGAGCCGGGACCCCGCCCTTTCTCTGTATCCCTTCTCCTGACCAACCTCGTCTCTGGCCTCCCTCCCTCTTCGGTTCCCGAAGCCGGAAGGAGCCGAAGCGCCGACGGAAAGAGCCGAAGCTGTCCCCGTGAGTGAGGCCTTCCCGAAGCGGTGGCGGAAGGAGCCGAAGCTCTCGGGCGGGGGAGGAGTGAGTGCACTGTCCGGAAAGAGCCGAAGCTTGGCATCGGGTTTAATCCTCTGGCCGGTGCCGAGAGCCAGGGCTGGAAACCTTCAGAAAGCGCAGAAGTCCGGGACGGTTAGGATTGTCTGAAGTAGCCGATTGCTTGGCTAGGGCCGGCGGCGAAGAGCGGGCAGAATCTGCGGGAGCAGCCAGAGACTGGGGCGGTTTGAATTGTCGGAAGAAGCCGAACCCTTGGGGGGGGCTGGGCGTAGAGGAACGCGCGGACCTACGGAAACACCCGAACGTTGAGGAGCGAGTTTCCGAAAAGTTACGATTGCTTGGGAAGCCGGTGAAATTCTCGCTTCGGGTGTTTTCGGAAGCAGCCGAAGCCGCCGCTCCCGATTCCTTCTACGGCCGGGAAATAGCGGACGCTATTTGGAGCTAGGCTCGGGGGGGGAGGGGCGCCTCGCGGGCGGGAGGGCGGGGAGAGGGGCGGAGCCGGGGCGGGGCGGGCGGCCGGGGCTTGATTAGGTAGGAGGCGGCGGAGCGCCGGCGGCGGCCGGAAGTAGCCGAAGCGAGCGGCGGAAGTAGCCGAAGCGGCCGGAGCGGGCGGGCGGCAAGGCGAGGCCAGAGCTGCACAGGGCCCTTACGCGGCCGCCTCAGCATGTCGGACTTCGACGAGTTCGAGCGGCAGCTCAACGAGAATAAGCAAGGTGAGGGCGCCGGGGGCGCGGGGCGGCGGGCGGGGCGGCTCTTGGCCTCCCTCCGTGTCCCCCGCCATTTTCCCCCTCTCTTCCCCCTCCTTTCAGGGCCGCGCGGCGCCCCCCCCCACCGCTCCGCGGCGCGCGCCTCGCTCACGTGACCACCCGGCGTGCCGCCGCGCGCGGGAGGGGAGGGGAGGGGGCGGCGGGCGCGGGTCCCGGACGCATGCGCGGCGCGCTCCGTTCTGCGCCCCACGTGGTCCGCGGCGGAGGCGGCGCGGACTCGCGGGATGGCTGGGTGTTCCCTCGCGGACTCCCCACCCCCCCTTTTTTTTTTTTTTAACTGCTTTTTAAATAATCTGAAAGGAGGGTTTTTGTGTATCAGGTCCCGCAATGCTGGTTTTCTTTCCCGCTGTCCCGGCACTTCCGCTTCCGGCCGGGCCCGCGGCCCGGGTCTCCACGCCCCCTTTGTTCCAAAATGGCGGTTGCGAGCCCCCTTCACGTGGGCGCCAGTCGGGGGGGGGGGGCCCCCGGCCCGGGGCAGCGAGCGCGCCGCGGTGTCCCTCGTGGGAGAGGACGCGCGAGTTGTGGCAGCCCGACGCCCGCAGCGTGGAGTGCTGGCTGCTCGTCCGGTCCCGGCGTCGGGGCGCGTAGACGCGGCCTCGGCCCTGCGCGGGCAGGAGGAAGCCGAGGCTCGGGCCGCCGGAAGCGCGTTCGCCCCCGGCTGGGGCCGAGGGCCGTGGGGGCTGCGGCGTGTCGGCAGGAGGACGGGCGGTGGTCGGAGAGCGGCCCCGGCGGGGAGGAGGCCCTCCCCCTGCGTGCCCGTGCGGCCGGCGTTGCTCGGTTCAGACACCTGCCTCGTTGCGTTTGTAGGGGTTCGGCGCCCGTGCCTTCCGTCGGTAGAGGGATTCTTGTTGTGGCACCGCGTTTGTGGGATTGAGGAGGGTCGTGGTGATGGATGAGACTCGGCGTTCGCCGAGTGCTGGGCGCTTCGCTGAGCTCTGCGGTTTTTCTAAGTGGATCCTCGTAGGAGCCATGCGAGGCCGGGATGATTTTCTTGCTTTTGCAGAGGAGGAGGCCGGCTCAGAAAACTTTAATACGTGTCTAGGTTTCAGCTGGTAAGAGGCAGAGCTGAGATCACACAGGGAAACACACGGAGTTTGCGTGGCGTGGGCCTTGGTACGCCCTAAGTGCCTAGTCGATACATCTTTTTTTTTTTTTTTTTAATTATCCGTAGTGTGGTGCCCACTACGGAGTGGAGAGGCACGTCTTCGTTCAGCTGGTGTTCTCCCACGTCCTCACACACCTGGGATACGTGGGACCTTTGTTTCAGGGGAGGCTTGGCCGTGTTTGCGTGATTGCACACCGTTAGTAAGCAGAAGAGCGGAACGCTCCCTGCGTCTGGCCGGTGCGAGGCCAGGTTCCACCGGGCCAGGCTGCCAGGTGGGGCTGACGGAGCTCCTCAAGGCGCTTGCAGAAGAGTTGTCTGGCTCTTCTGACACTGGGAGGCCCGGCCCTCAGCCCTGGCCTGAACTTCTGGGTTGGTGGAGCTGTCCCACAATGCGGCCACAGCATTTTGAGCAACTGAAGTTCCTTTTCTGTTTTTATTTGTCCGGGAATCTGTGTGTGTTGGGAGGCTGGGAGCTCTGTCCACGTGTTGCCGTGCCTGTGTTTTCTCTGGGGGCTGGTCTCTGAGGTTCAGCCTATGGCGAGGGCACGTGTGTCTCCAGAGAATTAGTTTCCTCGTCTGGTGGCAGGCACCCAGCAGGTCTGCTCCTCTGTGTTGGTCTCTCTGCTTGCTTGTCTGTTTCAGAGCCTTAGCCTCAGGGCAGGTTCTTGGCTCACAGCCTGCTCATCTCACAAGTGTGGAGCCAGAGGACCAAAGCTCCAGGCCACAGCTGCTCTCTGTCCAATGCCATGCTTGTCTGTTTGCTTACTACTTCACGGTGCGTCCAGTCCCTGACTTACTTTCTGTTTTTTTTGGTTGGTGGAGTTAATAACATTGTTAACTAGTGGTTCTAGACAGACCCTTAAGTGTTCTGCTTGTCCCAAGTTAAGGAGTGTGCCGAGGTGCCTAGCTGTACTTGCTAACGTTGCAGGGTGCACTTTCAGTCTTCACCATCTTTTTGTTTTTGCCGTGGGCAAGTTACGTGACCTCTTGTGTCTGTTTCTCTCTCTGTTATTGGAGCGGGTAGAAGTGTTTTTTCTGCACAGTAAGGATTGAGGGCAAGTGGGGCTACTGAGTACAGGTGGGTTTTAGGAGCATTCTTGTATCTCCTCTGTTTTTTCCCTTTCTGAGGTGCGTGTTTTTCTGAGTTTTAGTGGTTCTGGAATTGAGATTTATTTACGGAAAGTTCATGGTTAAAGTTCTAGAAGACGTGAGATAAAGTAGAACCCATGAGGCTGAAGTTCACTTTAACACCCTGTCATAATTGCTTCTTCCTGCTTCTGTCCATAGACATGGGGTAGTGGAGGAGTGGGGGGTGTTTTGAACTAAAGACTAAGGAAATGCGCTGTGACATGGTGCTGGTGGTTTGGTCTGCACCTCCTTCCCAGGGCGAGAGGTCTGTTGAGCAGAGGTTTCTGGTTTTACAGGCAAGGCTGTGCTGCGTTCCTGGTCGCCACCCCCAAGGCCATTGAGGGGGTTGAGGGACCCAACTGAGGGCTGGACCCCAGGCACTAGCTTTGAGGGAGTGTGGGCAGGATGGGGTGGTTTGGGATACCAACCTGCGAGGGGTAGTGGGCAGGGCACGCTCCTCCTCTGTCTCCTGAGGCAGGGCCAGGTATCTCCCTCTTTCAGCCCACATTCAGAAAGGGGCGCCTCCCTAGAGGAGGACATCTTGCATTCTTCACCTGGTTGGGCAGGGACTGTTGGGTGTCCTGGCTTCCTGGGGATATCAGATCCCGCCTGGCACCTGACCCTGGGGCCTGATGGTGGGGCTGTGGGTACCAGCTGGTTGAGGAGGTCTTTCCTGAGGGGTCGCCAGTTTCCTTCATTCAGGAAAACATCATTGGGTCTCTTGATTCCCCAGCCTCTAGCCCTGCCCCTCTCAGGGACGACCCTGGGGTCAGGCCCCTCAGCCCTCGAGGGGGACCAGGAGCCAGCCTCCTCTGTCTTCTCTGGCTCCCCAGCTCCTCCTGAGCATCCTCAGGTATCTTACACCCCGGGGGCATTTCCAGGCCCTGTCCCCTCAGGTAACCAGCACCCGTCCCCTTGGTCCCCCAGGGTCCCTGGACTCGCCTGTGGACCCAGGAAGCCTGTTCTCTCCCCTCCTCCATTGAGTCCCTTTCCCTTGGGGGTGGTCTCCCTGGGGCTCGGGGCATAGCTACCACAGTGGGTGGGCTGGGCCGTGTCCTCCCTCAGCTCATTCTTCTTCCCCTCGCCCTGGCCCAGAGCGAGACAAGGAGAACCGGCACCGGAAGCGCAGCCACAGCCGCTCTCGAAGCCGGGACCGCAAGCGCCGGAGCCGGAGTCGGGACCGGCGCAACCGGGACCAGCGGAGCGCCTCCCGGGACAGGCGACGACGAAGGTACCAGGGCTTGGGGACTCCTGGCTGGGCACAGGTGGGAACGGGGTATCGGTGCACTCAGATCTTGTGTGCTTCTCTCTGTGTATCTGGGGCGCGGGGGTCTGCTCCTTGTCTAGAGTTCAGTTTTTTTTTTTTTTTTTTTTTTTTTTTTTTTACCCTGTTCCTGGAGTTTTTTTTAGTTTCTGGTGGGTTGGTGGGGGTAGTACGTTGTTTATCTTGGAGTTGAGTCTGGAGTCAGGGCACTCGACTCTGTTTTTTCTTTCGTGAGGCCCGTTCCAAGTCCTTGTTTCTTAGGACTGGTTTCTTGTTTTCTCTTTTGTCTGTGGTTCTCTATGGGATTGTCTTTTGGGGCCTGTGCTTTGCCTCCTGGGAAGAGGGGGTTTTTGAAGTGGGGCAGGATCTCGTATTCCTGACTACTTTCTGGTCTTTTAATGCTTCTTTCCTCTGTAGACTGCCCTCTCTGTTTTCTGTCCCCTTAGGTGAGGAAGGGCGGGGTAGGTTGAAGTCTTCCTGTCTCCTTCCATCTCAGTTTCTCCAAGTAGAAAGTGGTCTGTGTGGCCTTTTCTGCCTTCCTCAGTTCCTCTTTCCTGGGGTAGGGGGTTTGGGGGGAATGGCAGGGCCGAGGGGGCTTGCCCCCAGCCCTGGGGCTCTGTGCCCTTGGGGAGGTGTGGCGTGTGGGGAAGACAAGGGTCCCCAGTCACCCTTCCCCATACCTTTCCCTCCCACCCCCCAGCAAACCTTTGACCAGAGGCGCTAAAGAGGAGCACGGTGGATTGATGTGAGCTTCTCTTCCTGCCCCTTCCACCCTGATGTCCACTTCCTTTGCCCCCCCCCCCCCCGCCCCCGTGCACCCTGCCCTGCCCTCGTCCAGCCCTAGCCCAAGCACTGGGGAAGAGAGTCCACTTGCCTTGAAAACAGCACCCTCCCCCAGGCCTGGGTGCGGCCCTGACCCAGATCCTCTCCCTCCTGGAGAGCGCTGCACTCCTGGTGGGGAGCTGAGGGGAGCCTGGGGTGCTCGCAGGCCCACCTTTGGTCAGACTGAGGTCGTCCTGCCCTGCTCTCCCCTTCCCTCCCCCCAGTCGTTCCCCCCGCCACGAGAAGAAGAAGAAGGTCCGTAAATACTGGGACGTACCACCACCTGGCTTTGAGCACATCACCCCCATGCAGTACAAGGCCATGCAAGGTAGGCTTCCGCTGCTGCTTCATTAGCTACCGACCTGAGCGTGCTGGGTGGTGGAGGGAGCAGACTCTGATGTGGTGGGGGCAGGGGGTGGTGTGGGGTGGCAGGATAAGGTTTGTGTCCTGGGCTTCCTGGTTTCTGCCTTTTCGATCACCACAGAGGAGATTCTGCGAGACTCCTTGGCGGAGTGGGGTTGAACCTCCATCGGGCTGGTCCATGGGAAGCTGCCCTCCCGTGGCTCTCCGGGTGTGCAGTGGGTGATCCCTGAACTGGGTGGGGGGTGTAGAGGATTGCCCGGTTGCGGTCTAATCCTGCTGCCCTTCTTGAAGCTGCGGGTCAGATTCCAGCCACCGCCCTTCTCCCCACCATGACCCCTGACGGCCTGGCTGTGACCCCGACGCCGGTGCCCGTGGTCGGGAGCCAGATGACCAGACAGGCCCGGCGCCTCTACGTGGGCAACATCCCCTTTGGCATCACTGAGGTACTGCCCGCCCCCTGCCTTTTCCCTGCCCCTACCCTCCCCCCAGTTCCCCCCACCCATTCCTCCCCTTCCCTCCCTTCCCTTCCCCAACCTGCACGGGTCAGACTCTGCTCCTGCAAGGCCCCCCGGCCCCCTCCCAGACGGACCGATGGAGTTGAGCCAGCCAGGGGCCGGGCTGGGGGTGGCCCTCTCCCTCCCTCCTCTTCCCCTCTCCCGTCTCCCCTCTCCCAACCTCCTCCAACAACCCAGGGATCAAGCACACACATAACGAACCTACGAAAATCCACGAATCCGTATCGAGAGAGACAGAGAGGGAGACTCGCACGCGCGCGCACGCTGACACACTCACACACAGATACACACAGACGCACGCTCCCCTCAGATGTCTTTGACACACCTCTGGTTCTCTGCCACCTGTTCCCCATCCTCTCCCCACGTCCCTCCCGTGGTCGCTGCTCTTTTGTTTTTGATGGCCCTGACCTCCCCAACCTTCCCCACCGCTCCTCTCCCCTCCCCTCTCCCCAACCCCTTCCCGTGGCACCCCGAGAATCCCGAGATCAAAGAGTTGTTTCCATTTCTCTTTAAAGTGAAATATTGTGGGGCTGAGATCCCTCGTAGCAACAAAAAGTTTGCTACCGTCGTCGAAGGCAAGTAAGGTCCATTCTGACTTTCTCAACCTGCACTTTGCTACGTTTGATAAAGCAGCCCCCGGACTCCAGGGCCAGATCCCGCCACATCACTCTTTTCTCCTCCCCTCCCGCCCACCCTCCCTCACCCCACCCTCCTTCCCTCCACCCTCCCTGTGCCTTTGCTCCTCTTTTTCTCTGACTTGGTGCTCTCTGTTCTTGCCTGCTTTTTCTTTGCTGCTGTCCTACCGCTTTTCTCTTGTTGCCATTGGATGCTTTTTTTCTCATGTTCTATCTCCTTGTTTTCTATTTGATGCTCTTCCTTCTTTCCCTGTTGTTGCTGTTTCCATGCATTTTTCTTGGACGACGTCTCTCCTCTGGTTGGGGCCCCCGTGGCCCTCCCCACACTCCTGGCCTCTGGCTGTCTCTTGCTACTGCCTTCTCTCCTCCCTGTTTCTTTTCTTTCCTCCTGCCTTCGTTCCTACTATTGATCTCTGTGCCCCCGTCCCTCTTCCACTGTTCCTCCCTTCTTCCACCCGTCCCTATGCCCTCCCTTCCCCTTACCCCCAAACCCCTCTGTGTCTCCCTCTCTCACCCTCCCCTCCTCTCTCCACCTCCCTTCCCCCGCCCCCCCCTGTCTCCTATTCCCTCTGCAGGAGGCCATGATGGACTTCTTCAACGCCCAGATGCGCCTTGGGGGACTGACCCAGGCCCCTGGCAACCCCGTCTTGGCTGTGCAGATTAACCAAGACAAGAACTTTGCCTTCTTGGAGGTGAGCCGGGTGCATGGTGGGGTCAGGAAATCGTGCATTCCTCTTGGCGGCAGCACCTCTGCAGCAGCCCTTGTTTGCCTAGGGCCCTTCTGCAGGCCGTTGTCCCCTGGGCTCCCTGACCCTCACCACCTCCTTCTTTTTCAGTTCCGCTCAGTGGATGAGACCACCCAGGCCATGGCCTTTGATGGCATCATCTTCCAGGGCCAGTCGCTGAAGATTCGCAGGCCTCATGACTACCAGCCACTGCCTGGCATGTCAGAGAATCCCTCTGTCTATGTGCCTGGTGAGTGGGGGCCTAGTTCCTCCCTTCTGTCTCCAGCTTAGCTGGAGATACTTGGGAAATGGTGTGAGTGCTTCTCGTTCATTCCTCCAAACCTTTGGAACTGGGCGTTCTCCCCGCTTGAGTTTGCACTCCCTCAACTGTGGGATGTGTTGAGGGAGGTGAAGGGCTTGCAGCCTGGCTGTCATTCTTGTTCTGGGACCTTGGTGGTCAGTGTGAGCACAAGCAGTCAGGCTACCCATGTGGGGATGGCAGCTGGATATTCCCTCATTTTTTTGGTCTTGGTGTTTCTCTTGACTTTTGTGCCTTGGGGCATTCCCCACAGCTATGTTCAGTAGCATTCTGGGTCAGTGGAGAGCATAGCTGCCCTGGGGTCGGCGAGCTTTTCCTGCAAAGGGTCAGGTAGTAAAT
Source organism: Callorhinus ursinus (assembly GCF_003265705.2). NCBI lineage: Eukaryota > Metazoa > Chordata > Mammalia > Carnivora > Otariidae > Callorhinus > Callorhinus ursinus. Next base: position 762,422 of record NW_027397168.1, read on the forward strand.
ATCTTTGGCTTTGTGGATGATACCATACCGTCTGGGTCACAGTTCTGTTGTGACGTGACAGCCTGCACACAGCTTTGTGATACCTAAGTGAATGGGTATGGCCTTGTTGTTTATGGATGTTGACTTTCCTGTTTCATATACTACCCCTGTGTTGTGCAATAGTCTCTAAAAACCTTTGCGGGCTTTACGGAAACAGACAGCAGGCCTGAGTCGACTTGCAGGCTGGTTGCCGTGTCCTGTGGTGAGTGTAGGTGAGGATTTACATCTCTGTGAGGCCCTGTTGCGGTGCAGGGAGCAAAATGGGCTTGGAGGAGGAGCCTGTGCTGTAGTGGAGCCAGGGGTCCTGGGTCTCAGGCCCTCGAATTCTGCCAGGAAAGGTGGGTGAGCCCTGGTGCTCTGGGCATGGGGGGAGGAAGTAGTAAAAGGTGGGATTCCACGGGCTGAGGCTTTGCCCTGAGGATACCTTTTAGAAACCGAGCCTACTCTTGGCAAAGCAGGGGACTTGGGAGTCCCAGAGCGAGTGGCACCTCAGGACCTGGGGGCTGGTTCCCTGGCTTGTCTCCAGTGTTTTCCACCGTAATAATTGGGTAGGTTCGGTGGGTCTCTTGAATTCTTTCAATGCCTGAGGTGTCCTACATACTGACCTGCTCTAAGCACATAGCCTGATGATTTTCTTCGTGGGCACGCATCTGTGGGACCATGTCCTAGGTGAAGCCACGGAACTTTGTTTTGTGCAAAGTAAACTCTTTAAAGATTTTATTTATTTTGTTTTATTTATTCTTGTTAAAAATTTTATTTATGTGATAGAGACAGCGAGAGAGGGGACAGAAGCAGGGGGAGTGGGAGAGGGAGAGGGAGAAGCAGGAGCAGGCTTCCCGCCGAGCAGGGAGCCCGACATGAGGCTCGATCCCAGGACCCTGAGATCATGATCTGAGCTGAAGGTAGTTGCTCAACAACTGAGCCACCCAGGCGCCCCAAGACTTAGAGTGCGTGAGAAGGGGGCCGGGGGTGGAGAAAGCCTGGAGCAGTCTGATGCCGGCTTAGTCCCATGACTGCAAGATCACGAACTGAGCCAAAACCAAGAGTCGGGCACCTAACTGACGAGGCCAGCCAGGCACTCCTTTGCTAAGTAAACTTCGTGTGCTTTAAGTCGTTATTAGTAATGTAAGGAGCCTACCCACTTGCCGAAGCTTATTATGTCAGGCACTTTCCCAAGTGGGCTCTGTGCATCATGTTAATTTTTATGACCGCCTGTAGTACAAGGTCAGCGAGGAACAGCTAGGGGGCCGGGGGGCCAAATGTGGTTTACTGCCTTTTTTTTTTCCTAAGTAGGCTCCGTGTCTAGCGTGGGGCTTGAACTCATGTACTTGAGAAAGAGGCGCATTCTCCACCAAATGAGCCAGCCAGGCGCCCCCTGCCCCTTTTTTAAATAAAGATTAATTAGTACAGAGTCCAGCCCACTGATTGTTTATAGTCTTGTTTTGTGCAGCAGTGGCCAATTTGAGTGACGGAGACCCTGTGGGCCACAAAGAACGTTTGCCACTCAGCCCTTCAGTGAGCAGTTTGACAGCCACCGTTGTGGATACTGGGATCCCATTTCACTCGGGAGGAGAGCAAGGCAAGGGCACGATTAGTGGTCTCCCTGGGAACGGAGACCTCATAGATCCAGGGACAGCTGCTTTGGAGGCTTCCTGGAGTCATGGGCCCCTTTCTAGAGGTGGCTGTTGGTGTCATGAAGCCGCTGAAAGATCACTTACCGCTTTTCTCACTCTGGGATTTGCCCACCCAGAGAGGGATGAGGGTCTGCAATGCCAGTGCCTGGGTGGGCGTGCTCAGTTCTGGGAGTGTGGCGGGAAGCGGCAGGAAGTGGGATTCTGCCTGCAGGTTAAGCATTCTCCGGTTGGTTTTTTTCTAACTCCAGAGTAAAAGTTAGGTTTCGATCTTCGTTTTCCATTAAAAAAAAAAAAGTTTTGTTAAATAAGGAGGTTAAAGGGGAAAAGCATGTGATAAAATTCAGACGTTCTTGGTTGGACGAAGAACAATTCAGGAACCTGGAAGGCGACTTCCTGACCTTGATGGAAGCGCGTTGACCTAAAACTAAACACGCATCACCTGGAGTTGTGAAACCGTAAATTCATTCTCACTGAGGTCAGGCCTAGCTATTGAGGACTGATGGTGGGATCCTGGCCCTCCTTTTAAGACCAGAGGGAAGGGGGGGGCGGGGGAGGAATAAGGAGAGCCAGAGCTGTTTTGGAGGCAGGAAAGCAGAATCGCCATTCAGTGTGTGAATTCAGCTAGCCCTGAGCACCCGCCCACTGCCATGCCAGGCTCCCTGCTCAGGGCAGGGCTGAGTCCCAGTCTTCTCAGCAGGCACCTGCTTAGTGGGGCCTCAGCCCCGTGCACCCTCTCCCTCAGCAGAGTTCTCGGCCAGGCCCAGTGGTGAGTGCATGGTAGGAGGAAGTGGTGTTCCAGGTACAAGAAAAGATTGCTCAGCTGTTGGGGGTCCAGCATGGCCTTCAGAGACGAGGTGAGGCCTTGGAATTGAGGATGAGAGGTGTGTGCCAGGTGGCCCTTCTGAGGCAGTAGATGCATGGTCAGGGAGGAGCCTGCTCATTGTGTTGGGAGAGGAGGTTGCCCAGGGGGTGACGTTTGGGCACTGGGACTGATTTGTATCACCCCTTTCTGTTTGTGTGACCTTGTGTGGTTTGTTGTCCCCTGCTTCAGAATCATCGTGCACCCAGGGTCTGCAGTCACTGTGGCCCTGGCCTCAGGCTCCATTTTAGGTGCATATTTCCTCCGGGTTGTTCTCTTCTGTTGTAGGTGTGACTGTTCTTGTTTCATAGATGAGAACACTGAGGCCCAGGGGAGCCTCACTTGGTGCTGCACCCCAGACTTGAACCCAGGGATCCCGACCCTGGTGCCCTCAGCACTATGTACTTTCCTGGGATGCATGGCACAGCACGGCTCAGCCTCGGCCCGCTGGCTGAGGTTCATGTGGCTCTGCTACTCCCCTACCGGGGTGACTAACCTCTGCCCCTGTCCTCCTCTGCCATCGGTCAGAGTGATGGTCCCTTAGCTTGCCGAGAACCACCTGTGGAGTCACAGGTGAGATAGGGATTCTAGAGATCTCTCTTTCTGCCTGTGTGAATCCAGGGTAGAACTTCCTTTTTCTGCCTTAGTTTATCTCGTCTTACTATGGATAGGGCTTTGGAGAGCACTGAGGCAGTAGATTTAAATTTACCTGTAGTGCCTGGCTTGTGGCCTCTGCTTATCCTTCTTTGGACATGTTGGATCTCCATGCACACTCCCATGGCCCCACCCTGATGGGGCTCAGCTCTGGTTGTTGAAGTAGCTGGGGTGGTGGTAGGAGAGGAGGGTGCACCCTTCTTCGGGTCCAGTGACTCCGTGTCTGATGCTTTCTCCCATTTCCTATCTCACCTGCCCTCCCTAGGTCAGGAGGAGGTGGGGAGCGGCCACTTGGTATGGACTGCAGAGGCGGGCCAGGCCATGCTGCCATTGGTAGTGGGCTCTGACCTTGGAAAGTCTGGAACTGGTCAGGCTGGGTGGGTGGTGTTTCTCTTAACATTGAGCCCCAGCAGCGAGCTGGGGCTCTGGGTAGCTCACAGCTCACAGGAAGCCTCCAGGAATTGAATGGCACACTTTTGAAGTGAGTGGGACCAACGGGCTGAGCCCCCTGGCAGGCGCTTATCTCTGAATCCAGAGTTGAGTGGTTAGACCCCTAGTGGTCATTAAACTCACTCAGCGGACATGAGTCCCCTGTGACATCCCTGCTGGCCTCTGCGGTCAGGGTGCTGAGTGAACTGAGCCCGTCTTTGCCCTCACGGACCTGGAGCAGCAGGCCTCTCCGATTTCACACACAATAGGACAGAGGGGGAGTTGCTGAGCTTTTGTAGTTGGAAAAAATATAGGACCACAGAGAAAAGGGCCAAGAGTCTCAACGGGAGATCTGATGTAAATATCAGGTGGTAAGAAAGGGCTTGGAGTTGTGGTCTGATGGAGGGAGGGGGTAGGTGTGTCATCCTGATACCTCACGAGTAGGGCGAGAGCCAACATCACCTGCTGTGGTTGGCAGGTTTGGGTGTGAGCTTGTGTCTTTGTGGCCCCTAAGCGGGGGACCTTTGCTGCTGTGCCACGCTGCTGTCTGTTAACGGTGTGTTCACTGTTAACGGTGTGTTCAGAAAGCTGCCAGTGTGAGTCTCAGAGTCTCGGGCGGGTTTGGGAGACAGTGGTTGCTGGGCCTCCGTGGCTAGAGTGGGTGGGTGGATGGCCGATTGTCAGCCTATTGTTTCCGTGGCAGGCGTAATGGGCCTGTCCCTGTGCCCTCACCCCAGGGCTCTGGGTAAAGACCTTGTGCTGGAAACCAAAGCCTGTCTACTCCCCTTTTTCCCCAGGAGTTGTGTCCACCGTAGTCCCGGACTCTGCCCACAAGCTGTTCATCGGAGGCTTACCCAATTACCTGAATGATGACCAGGTAGACCCCTTGCCTCCTCCTGGCTTCTCCCCTCCCAGTCTTTGCCCAAACCAGCCCTGACGGAGTTGCGGCCTTGCCGCAGGTAAAAGAGCTGCTGACATCGTTCGGGCCTCTCAAGGCCTTCAACCTGGTCAAGGACAGTGCCACAGGGCTCTCCAAGGGCTACGCCTTCTGTGAGTACGTGGACATCAACGTTACAGATCAGGTGAGCCCTGGGTCCCTGGCACTGCTGCATCCACCCTTGCCTCTCACCCTGCTGTGTCCTCACTGAAGTCCCCCCCCCCCACCTCGGGAGGGGTGGGAGGAGGCCAGCCTGCAGCAGGGTCCTGTGTGGGGGACTTGGCCCCTTTCCCTCGGTTCCAGCTCTTTCCAAGCTCTCCCCCACCAATGCCCGGCTCTGGGGTATTGGGGCTTGGGGGGAGGTGTCAGTCTCCTGGCTCCTGACCCGCACCTCTTCGCTGCGCCCCCCCCCCCCCCCCCCCCCCCCCCCCCCAATCCTCCATACACAGGCCATCGCAGGGCTGAATGGGATGCAGCTGGGGGATAAGAAACTGCTCGTCCAGAGGGCAAGTGTGGGAGCCAAGAATGCCACGCTGGTGAGCCCCCCGGCACGTCATCTTCCATTGGCTAGAGGGACACCTGGGGGTGGCGTGGGGCTGGGTGGGGCTGGGAGTAGGTCCCTGTAAGCTCTGGCCCTGGCTTTCCTGGGCTGTGCTGAGAGTGGACACCTGGGCCTTCAGGGGCAGGGTGTGTTTTTTTCTGGGTAGGCCTCTGGGGGTGCTGTGTGGCCCTAGCCGTGACGCCCCCCCCCTTTTCCCCACAGAGCACCATCAACCAGACCCCCGTGACCCTGCAAGTGCCGGGCCTCATGAGCTCCCAGGTGCAGATGGGTGGCCACCCGACTGAGGTCCTGTGCCTCATGAACATGGTGCTGCCCGAGGAGCTCCTGGACGATGAGGAGTATGAGGAGATTGTGGAGGATGTGCGGGATGAGTGCAGCAAGTATGGGCTTGTCAAGTCCATTGAGATCCCCCGGCCTGTGGACGGCGTTGAGGTGCCCGGCTGCGGAAAGGTGTGCGTGTGTGCATGCGCCCCTCCCCCCAACACATGCGTGTACACCACTGCTGTGACCTAGATGGGTGTGGGCCCCCCCCCCCGGTGCGTGGCCCTGCAACTGTGCTTCACAGCTTGGCTCTGTCACGTGACCTTACGCAAGTGGTTTGGTTTTGTCTGTGCAGTGGGGAGAAAAGTGCTAAAAACAGTCACAACAGCAGCAAACCCACTTGTATCTGCTGCCTGCCAGGTACTCACTAAGCTTACCTGTGCAACCCCAAACTCTGCGGCAGCTCTCTGGGCCCTTCCTCAGACGATTCAGGCCACATGGTCAGATTTCCAGTTCTTGTCTGATCTTCCAGCCCCACTGAGTCATGTCACTTGTGGCACTGCCAGGCGTCAGCACTTCGAACCCTCCTTGGGACACAGGGAAGTGGGGGTGACTTAGGTTCATCTAACCACTCAGTGATTCAGGCCTTTAAGCAGGGCAAGTCCTGGGGCCAGCCTTGTCAAAGACAGCATGTGTGCTATCTCAGGTAGCAGCTGGGAAGGGAGTAGAATTGCTCTGGATGCTGTTCTTAGGAAGGTCAAGAGGTGGCATTAAGTAGACCTAAGTGACACCAGGTTATTCCAGCAGGCAGGTAGGTAGGGTCCTGAGCAGGGAGCCCATTGAGCGTAGATCCCCCTGGTGTTTGGGGACAGTGACAAAGCTCGTGTAGCCTAAGCAGAGAGCAGTGGGAGATGAGGTCTGAGGTTGGGAGCTGGGGCCCAGTACGGCAGATCTTGTTGGCCTCTGTGGGTCCTAGAAGAATGTTGGGTGTTCCGTGGAGTGAGAAGGAAGCCTTTTGAAAGGTCTGGAATGTGGTCTGTTACCTGGCACATAGAGTTCCTCCTAATGAGGTAAGCGTGGTCGGGGGTTATAGAGCAGGTAGTTATTACTCCAGCCCTGCAGAGCTGTGTTCTGCAGGCCGGGAATGTGGAGCAGGCAGAAGTGATGGTGGTACTATCTCTGGAGCTTTGAGAACCTAACAGCTTGTGGTCAGCTGGTTGGAAGATGGTGACCTGACTGAAAGTAGCGGCAGGAGGATGAAGCGAAGTCCGTGGATTTGAGAGACACATGACCTGTAAACACCCAGATCCTGGTGGTTGACTGGGGTGTGCTGGAGGGGGAAGAGGAGTCAAGTAAGCTGCTCAGACTCCTGGCTTTGGTGATGGGGTAGAAATGGCAGCTGAGAAGCAAGGGAGAGGAGCAGGTTTCAGGGTGGGGGGTCGGTGTTGGGGAACAGTGTTGGCAGGCACTTTCAGGTCCTGAGACACCTCAGCAGAGCTGTGTTCCAGGCATGAGGTCTGATAGAAACTTAGGCGTCATGAACATACTGGTCCCCGTTTTGGTGTCAGCTGGATGAGCTTGCCCAGGGAGCAGTGGAATGAGTATCGGGGGCCAAGGGACAGGGCTGGGGGTGGTGGTGGTGGGGATGGGCAGCATTTCCTTTCTCCCTACCCCCTGTTCTCCTGCCCAGTCCTCACTGGTGTGGTGTGGTGGAAGCACCCGCTCCTGGCAGGTCAGTCTCACTCAGTGCCGTCATGGGCCTTGGGGCCGAGTCAGTGTTTGTGGGAAGGATGAATGGGAAGACCTGCCTGGTGTCTGGGATCATCTTAGTTTTTAAACTTGGTCATTCTTTTCAAACATACATGAAAGTACAAGTATTGTGACATTCTGCAGTAGGTCACTTCAGGTCTGTTGGGGAATATATGTATTCTAGTGCCCCGTCACGCAGCTTCAAATTATCCATAGCTTGTCTTTTTTTTTTTTTTTTTTTTTTAAAGATTTTATTTGTTAGAGACACAGCGAGAGAGGGAACACAAGCAGGGGGAGTGGAAAAGGGAGAAGCAGGCTTCCCACTGAGCAGGGAGCCCGATGCAGGACTCAATCCCAGGACCCTGGGATCATGACCTGAGCCGAAGGCAGACGCTTAACGACTGAGCCACCCAGGCGCCCCCATAGTTTGTCATTCTTTCTTTATATTTAGCTTCCCAACTTTTTCCTGAAATAATTGAAAGCATATCTTCTATATTTTACCTGCAATATTCAAGTATATTTCTCTAATTGAGCTACAAATATTTGGTGCCTGGTAGGTAAGTCTTGCTTTGAGGTCTGTGCCGTGCACTTTTGGATGTGTAACCCCATTCCTGGCCTCCACCCAGTAGATGGGGGCTCCTCCTGCACGGTAGCATTACACCCCCGCCTCTGGACAGCCAAAAACATCTCCAGACATGGCAAAATGTGGCTTGGGCACACATTTGTGCTGGTTGAGAACTACTGCTCTAAACTTTTAACAGATAACTTCTAAACAATCGTAATAAAACTACAGTACCATTATTACATTAACAAAATTATCCTTAGGATTAACTTAAATTTGTGTTCAGATTTCCCTGTCCCACATGTCTTTTTATACTTGGTTTAAGTATCCAAAAAAGGATTCTTGGGCGCCTGGGTAGCTCAGTTGGTTAAGCGACTGCCTTCGGCTCAGGTCATGATCCTGGAGTCCCGGGATCGAGTCCCACATCAGGCTCCCTGCTCAGTGGGGAGTCTGCTTCTCCCTCTGACCCTCCCCCCTCTCATGCTCTCTCTCTCATTCTCTCTCCTGAATAAATAAATAAAATCCTTAAAAAAACAAAAAACAAAAGAGGATTCTTGCAATTTATTTAGAACTTTCTTAGAACTTAACAGTTGCACGTACTGCTCTTTATTTTTTTTTGCAAGCCATTTTGTTGAAGCAACAGGGCATCTGTCTTAAAGAATTCCCATGTTGTGAATTAGGTTGGTATCACACCCCCGGCCCCCCCATAAACTGGTGGTTCAAACGAGGAGAAACTTGTCTAGGTCAGGGTTGTTTTGTTTTGAGTCAATCCGGGTTTGAATCCTCATTTCTTTTATCTGTCTTCTGGGGAGAACCTGGCCCTTGGGGAATGCCCAGCAGGGTGTGTGGTATAGGGGAGACCACTGAACACAGGTGCTCCTCTTTACTTGGGGAGCTTGCTGCAGTCCCGTGTGGTTCTTGGCTCCACTCACTCTCCCACGCCTCCACATGGCTCTGCTCTGTGCACTCTTGTTCTTTGATCCTGGGGTTCTGGAGGACATTTGGGTAAATGCTCCCAGACCTGCAGCAAGGCCCTCTCCCTCCCTCCCCTTTCTGCAGATTTCTGGGTTTTGGGCAGATGCTGATTGGTGGCTTGGCTGAGCCAGTTTATCCTCGGAGGCTGAGGCCACCTTGCCTTCACAACCTGTCTCTTACTCCTGCAGATCTTCGTGGAGTTCACCTCTGTGTTTGACTGCCAGAAAGCCATGCAGGGCCTGACGGGTCGCAAGTTCGCCAACAGAGTGGTTGTCACAAAATACTGTGACCCCGACTCCTACCACCGCCGGGACTTCTGGTAGAGGTGGAGGGGGAGGGTGGGGGCAGGGCGGGCTGGGGGCTTACCCCCCTCCCGCCCCCCCTCTTTTCCCCCTCTGAAGAAGATGGGCAGAGGAGTGACAGCCGAATGACAGCCGGCAGCAACTGGAATGGCAGCAGTTGGGGTGGGGTGGGGTGGGGGTGGGGAGGGCAATGGGGAAGTGCGCGCACAGGCCCACACAGACACATGCACCCACAGACACAGAGGGAAGGGGTCGGGGTGGGGAGGGGGTGCACAGCAGGGCGGGGTAGGACCCCAGAGCCCCTCCCCGGGACAGCCTCGCCTCTCCTCCCTTACACCCTCCCGCTCCCTTTCCCCACCGTAGAAACATAGTGTGTTTATATTTTATGGCCAAACTCTTTTGAATTTTGTTGTCCGCCCCGGTGCCCTGCCTTCTCCCTTCCCAGGACCACGGCTCCCGTCCTCCTGGCCTCCGGTCCCCCCCCCCGTGCCCTCCCCGGTGCCCTCCCCGGTTTCTTACGTAGTTGGCTCTCCTCTCTTTAGTCTCCCTGACCTGCGCCCCAGCCCCGCGGCCCCGTCCCTCTCCTCTCTGTGGCAGTTTCATATTTGCTAAGACGAATTTGCTCATTAAACATTTTGTTGTATTTTACTTTACGGAGCCGCTCTGTGTCCGCTGTGTGTAAGCCCCGCCCCACTCCGGTCCCCCGTGGCCCCAGCGCCGTTGACCTCTGGCCCGGACGCCCTCGGCCCGCCCTCGGGGCACACCCCGCCAGCGTGGCCGTCGGCTCGGCTCGGGCGGGGGCGTGGCTGCGCGGAGGCCGCCGCGCCCGACGGGCCCGCACGGCGCGGGAGGGGGCGGGCGGCCGTTCCCCGCACCCCGGGAGGAGGGGGACCCTCGGGCGCCGCTCGGGCGGGCGGCCACGCGGTGTCTCCCCCGCTTCGCTCGGCCGCGCTCGCCGGCCCGCCCCTCGGGCCTGCACTGTCCCGTGCTGGCCCCTCGGGACCTCGCGGCGGCGCCCGGCCGTCGCGCCCGCGCGCCGGAAGTGAGGCTGCGGGGGGGGCGGGCAGGGCTGCGGAAGCGGCGATACGCAGGCTCGCTGTGGGCGGGCCGCCGGGTGCGGCGCGGAGGGCGGGGCGCGCCGCCACTTCCGCTTCCGGTCCGTCGCCTCCTTCGGTTGCTTCCCGTCCGCTCGGCGGCTCCCCTCCCCCGCCGGGCTCTCTGCGCCCCTCCCGGGCGCCGGGGCGGCGGGGCCGTCGGCGTGCGGCCCATCCGTGCGTCCGCGCGTGCGCCCGAGTGCGCCTTCGCGTCCGCCGCCCGCGGCCAGGCGCGCGCCCCGCGACACCGAGGCCGAGCTGGGGCAGGGGTCTGCCCGCCATGACCCCCCGGAGCCCGGCGTGAGGGGCCGAGGTGAGCGCGGGCCGGGGGCGCGGCGGGCCGGGGCGCTCGGGCGTCCGTCGCGTGTGGCCCCTCGGCTCAGCCCCGCGGCCTTTGTGTGCGTGTGCGTCCGGCCGGCATTGGGCGCCCGCCGGCCTGCGCCCGGGCCTCGGTGCTGCCGGCGTCGGTGTCTGCCGGGCTCCGGGCGCCTGCCTGCGTCCGCTGTCGGCGCGCGGTGGTCGGGGTGATGGCCGTGCCCCTCTTCCTCTCTCTCCCCTCGGGCTCCCGTGTCTGCAGTTCCCGGGGACGCTGGGCACCGCTCCCCCCCCCGCCCCCGTTTCTCATTCATTGCCGTCCCCGCGAGCCCGGGCCCCCCCGCGCGCGTGCGTGGCTTGGTTGGTCTGGGACAGGCCCCCTCCCGCAGGGTTTTGGGTCTCTGGTGCGGTGGTCCGGAGTCCGGCTCTGCAGTCAGGCCCACTGCTGGCCGGCCTGTGGTACTCCTCGGGTGACTTCTCAAGTCAGGGCCGTGCGTGTTTATGGGGGTGGTCCTGGTGAAGTGCCCAGCGCCGTCTGGCCCTGCAGTCAGCTGCTGGGAGCTCCGGATTCCATGATTGCTCCCACATTTCCCGTTCCACACCAAGTGTGTTCCGTCAGTCCTTTGAACACCCCTCGGAGAATTTTGCCCTATCGTTGTCCTCTGTTTAACCTAGTACTTCTGTTGGAATTCGTTTATTTTGAAAGATTTGGTCTCGTTCTGAGCAATCCCAGAAATTTTGGCTTGGATGCCCTATTGACTTTTTTCTAACGTGTTTTCGTACAGTTCCACAGCGTTAAAGCAGGGCATCTTCTGATACCACCCTTTGGGAAAAACGCTCTTTGCCTCTGATGATAACGGGCGGGCGGCATTATTGAGCTACTATCTGTGGGGCAGGGCGCCAAGCACTTTATGTACCCATCCTATTTAATCAGCAAGCCTGCCAGGTAGGAATTCTTTTCTTCAGGTCAGAGTCTTGCAAACTGAATCTCAAGGAGGTTGCCCTGTTGGTAGCTCCTGGCCAGGATTTGGGTCCAGGTTTCACGTGTTCTGTGTTCTTAGTTCTTCTTCTGCAAATTTGTAGCGTCAGGTTGTCTGTTCGTTCAGGGTCTCGGTCTTTGCTCGCGGTCGTCTGCCTTGCTGCCTACTGAGTTTCTGTCTCTGTCTCCTGTGACTTCTGCTCACCGTGTCTCTGGGTAGCTCCTCCGCCCGGGTCTCTGCCCCTCTCTCTCCCGTCATGTGTCTCGTTCCCGTCCCTCTGTGTCCCCTGTGTCGGTCCCATCAGCTCTTCATCTCAGTGTGTCTGGCTGGCCTGCTCGGCCCCCTGACCGTGTCTTTCTGGCTGTTCACGTGTACCTTCAAGTGCCTGGCTCTCCAGCCTAAGTTCAGAGCTGGGGCCAGCTGCCTGTCCCAGGACTTAGGTAGGTTGTGGGAGGGCTCGTTGGCGTGGATGTGGACTGTGGTGGTTGGAGTTGGCTCTGGAGCCAGGCCCGGGGAGTGACTCCTGCTGTGCCTCAGTTTCCTCTGCTGTGAGGTGCTGTGAATCGTGGCGTTGGGAGGATTAATTGAGTCACTGTGTGTAAAGCTTGGGGAAGGATGCCTGGCACAGGGTAAGGGCCGTGTCGCTGCTTGCTGTGAGCATCACCGTCTGCCTGGTTCCCGTCCTTTTGTTTCTTCCCATCACCTTCTTCTCAGCACAGGTTAGTTTAAAAAGTGAAGTTTTGGCGTCCAGGCAGCCACAAGTGGAGTCTGTGCTGCTGTGCTTGGTGCGTGACCTTGGCTGAATTGTCCAGCTTCCGTGAGCCCCTGCCTTCCCATCAGTTAGAATGCTGCTGGTGGTGTTGGATGAGATAATGGGCATCTCTTGGTCAGCGAGCACCTGGCATGCGGCTGGGACCCCGGCAGTGGCTGTGCTCGCCCTTATCTCTCCTTCCCTGAGTCTCCAGCTCCTCCACCCTTGGGACGCCTTGTCCCCCTGGCATTGCCCGCCTCCTGCCTGCCTCTCTGTTCCCTTTATGGTCTCCCTGTGTGCCCTTGTTTCTGCCTCAGATTCTGCTTGGTCCACTCCTGCTCCAGAGGTCTTTCCTGCCTTCTCTCCTTCCCTTCCTTCCAGCAGTTTATTGAATGGCTCTTCTGGGGCAGCTGCTCTTACGGGAAAACTCATGTCCGTACAGACATGCTTTCTGTCCCCATGGGGCTTGTGGGTTGGCCTTAGCCACAGAGTCAAGACAGACGAGTATATAATCACAAGGATGCCTTAGTCTACCCATGGGGCCCCTCGGGAACAATGACCACGGTGTTTGGGTGTGTAAAATCTGGGAAGCTTAAACAGAGTTCTCAGGGTGAGTGGGCGTGATCTGGGTGGTGAGGGAGTGGAAGAGCAGGGTGCCCATCTCATGACCGCCCATGTTCATGGTGCATTTCCCACGCACTGGGTTCTCTCAGCTCCCTGGGCTACAGAACGAAACCCCACTTTTTAGGGGGGAAAACTGAGGTGCAGGAGTTCCTGGCCCACCCAGGGCAACAGGCTAGGACATGCTGCACTGAGGTGCTGCCAGCCTGTGATCCCTCACTGCACACTCTGCCTTCCTGCCTCACTGAGCTGGGCCCCCAAGCCGGAAGGAGCTGGCCATATTTGAGGAACTGAAAGATGGACTCGGTGTCTAAGATGGGTTTAATGAGGACCAGAGCCTTCTAGGCCCCAGGGGCCGTGGGGAAGCCCACGAGGGTGTGGGTTCAGGCTGGGCAGCCCCAGGTCCCCCTTGTATTTCCAAAGGGCCTTTCCTTCTCAGATGCGGTGACCCACCAGCTCCTGCCGCTGTTGTCTTCCTCGAGTCACTCCATCTCGCCACACCCCGGGGGGCCCAGCACCCTCACCACCACCTGACACCATGTCGACCTCGTCGCTGCGGCGCCAGATGAAGAACATAGTCCACAACTACTCAGAGGCCGAGATCAAGGTCCGAGAAGCCACGAGCAACGACCCCTGGGGCCCGTCCAGCTCCCTAATGTCTGAGATCGCTGACCTCACCTACAACGTCGTCGCCTTCTCCGAGATCATGAGCATGATCTGGAAGCGGCTCAATGACCATGGCAAGAACTGGAGGCACGTCTACAAGGTCAGTGCCCGGGCCTGCAGCGGGCCCTCACGTGCACACGACTGCGTGGGTGCGCGCAGGGCTCAGGTGGAGGTGCCACCAGGCCCACCTTCCCCGTGTTGCGGAGGAGCTGGAGTTCTAGGTCTTTACGTGCAGTCTCTCTCCGTTCGTCCCTCATTTAATGAAGGTAACAGACATGAGGGTTTGAGAATGTTGAGTCTAAGGACTCCAAATTCTTTTTGAAAACGGCACATTCACGAGACTTGTCCACACAGAAGGCCGAAGCGGGTGCCCAGTGTTCAACCTTCTGTGTGCCCGGAGCCCAGTTTCCTCTCAGAGGCAGCTGGTGTCCCCAGCGTTTGTGTTCTCCTTCAGGTGTGTGTGGACGTCCACAGGCACTAGGGAATTCTGGGAGGCGTGGCGCTGTTCTGTGTCAGCAGTGGTTATGTTGTTATCGGCGATTGTCAGAACTTAGAGCTGCAAGTGAAAACTGGTGCATTTTATCGTATGTAAACTACCGCCGAGTTTTAAGAAGGAAAATGGGCCTATATCTTAGAGATCATTTCTCGTCGAGATATAGATTTGTCATCTCCTTCCTTCCTTCCTTCGTTCCTTCCGTCCTTCTTTCTGTCCTTCCTTCTTTATCTTTTTTAACAACTGCTAGTTACCTGGTGCTGAATTTTTAAGTGGTCTGTGGTGTTTTGCTTTTGTTAACAAGACTGCCGTGAGTAGCCTTGTATGTTTGCTATTCTCTAGAACTGGAATTTCTGGGTCAAGGGGCACATGCAGATGTCATTTGGAGAAACGTGGACAGAATGCTCTCCACAGGAATCCTGTTGCTGGCCCCTAGTGACGTATGCACGCGTCCTCATCCGAAGAACAGACGAGACCACAGGCTGTGGTCAAGGGGAACGTGTCTTTGGGCAACACTCAGCAGTTTTTCCATTTTCTGGCCTGGGTCCTGGTATCCTCCCCTTGGGTCAAGAAGTGGCAGTGGACACAGGCTGGGGCAGATGGCCAGGCCCCACTCCTGGCCGTCAGGCTCAGACCAGCCTGGGGACCTCCTCCCGCGTGAGCTGGAGCGGGGCTCAGCGGTGTTGGCGAGTCCTCTTGCTGCCGTTGTTGCTTCAGTGGACGCTGGCGCAGGGCCTGCTCTACGTGTGGCCGTGGCAGATGAAGCTCCTGGCCCCGTGGACCCCGGCTGGGGCCTCTGCCGGCCGGGCCCTCCGTCCCTCAGCGGCACGGTGGCTCCCTCATTTCCCTTGGGCCTGGAAATGCTCTGGCTTGTTTTCACGCCCATCCTGACAAACCCGGGGTGGGTTCTCATTCCCGTGGACTCTGTGCTGGGTCAGTTATGTTGCTGTTTGTTGTGAAGGACTGGGTGGCGTTTGTCTCGCTGCGAATCAGGGAAAGGGTGAAGGGTCTGGGTGAGCCTTCGTGTGGAGGCAAAGGGAGGAGAAGCCTTGGGCTCATGGACCGTACACGAGGGGAGGTGAGTCCTGAGGGGCCCTGACTGCAGCTGGAGACACGCTGCTGTGGGCACAGAATCCCGAGAAGTACTTTCCTGTCCCCACTCTTTAGGTGGGGACATAGAGGCATGAGGAGCCTCGGGGCTGCCCAGGGGGCAGGGGGGAGTCCCGGAGCCCGTTCTTCTGACTCGGCTGTCACCTCTCTGCTCTGAGGAATCAGGGTCTCAGGTTTTCTTTTCTTTTTAAAGATTTTATTTATTTATTTGACAGAGAGAGAGAGACAGTGAGAGAGGGAACACGCAGGGGGAGTGGGGGAGGGAGAAGCAGGCTTCCTAATCCCAGGACCCTGGGATCATGACCTGAGCCGAAGGCAGACACTTAACCGACTGAGCCACCCAGGCGTCCCCTCAAGTTTTATTTCTTAAACCAGATTCGGCCCATGGGTCGAATCTGGCCTGCCGCCCGTGTTTGTAAAGCCTGTGGGTGCGGCCAGGCCCATGTGTCTGCAGCTGCCTCCCCTCTGCTGCACAGAGCTGAGGGGTCAGCACGGGGGCCTTGTGGCCCGAAAAGCTGGGTTATTGATCACCTGGGCCCTTCAGAAGAAGTTTGCTGGTCCCCGTTTTAGATGCTTGTATGCTGATTCGTCCACCATCCATGAGCAAGCGGTTTTGAAAATTAAGAGGGACTGTTGGGTTGTCCTGTTGCTCGCTTTTGAGAAAATATTCACGTTTGCCAATGCGGCACCCATCGTGAGTGTGCGACCTGGCAGCTCTCACGCGTGCACACACCTGTGAGGCCAGCACCCAGATGGAGATGGAGGGTGTCCCCGTCCCTCCCAGGCTTGCTTAGCACACCCCTCCCCCAGAAGCATCCTGCCCTGTCTCCTGTCTGCTGGGCTGGTGCTAGAACTTTCCATGGGCTCATGCACATGGTCCTCTGTGTCTGCTGCATCTGGGAGGTTTCTTTAGTTACCTTGCTGTGTGTGCTGCTTCTATCCCATGAGCATGCTGTGCATCCTCCGTGTGTGTTTGACCCTTGACGGGTGTTTGGGTTATTTCCGGGTTCCCTATCTCTCTAACTGCACTCACTGCCAAGCTCTCAAGAGCCCTGGAAATGGGTTCTTCCAGTTTGTTGGGTGCGAGTCCCATCCTGGATGGAGGCGAAACCATCTGTTTGTGTCACGTAGCCTGACTGACCTGCTGGGAGGCTTGTGTCGTGTGTCGTGTGTGCAGCCGTGGTGGTCCCAGCACAGCTGGCCCAAGGTGCGCCGAGCCTGCCTGCCCTCCATGCCCGGCGTGGTCTGCTGCTTGCTTTCTGCTGTGATGCCTAAACACCTCGAGGGCTGGTTAAAGACTAAGCTCTGATTACTGTTCACACACCTTCGGGCAGCCGGCCAGGTCCAGGTCCAGCTCCCGTGGACGGTGGGGAGTTACTCATGACCCACAGCAGGGTCCCCGGCACATCTCACAGCTGCTGAGCCAGCTCAGCCCCAATGGCCGGGGCCTCCCTCTGTTGTTCGGCTGTGCTCTGGGGGGCTGTCAGGGGCTCCGTGTGTCCCGGGCCCCCTGCACACTCTGAGGACTGGCGGTTTTTGCTCCCATTTAACTTTGTTGTGTCGGGAGGAGCATTTGTCCTCCTGCCCTGTAATGCCGCAGCTGTCACGGGATGTCCCGCTGTTCCCAGCACACGTGTGTCCCTGCAGAGAGCAGGGCCTGGGCACACCCTGCAGCTTGGCACCTCCCTTCCTCCCACCGATTTGGGGGAGGGAGTCACTTCCTCGTCATCCTGAGTTGTGAAGTCTTAGGCAGGAAGTGGTGATGCTTTCCAGACTCACGGATGGTAGAGAAAGCGGTGCGCGGGCCCCTGTCCTGGGCTTCTCTGGGCGATAAACAAGCGTGTCTTTGTGGCTATGCTGCTTTGGGTTTTCCTCTTAGAGAAGTAGAGTGGGGTCTGCACCCCTGTGGGAAGTCCAGGTGAGGCTGCAGGGACTGCACCTGCCCTTCCCGGTTCCATCTTTTTACCAGACACGTGTAGACGCCGTGCCACACAAGTCACCCCTGGGAAGCATGCTGTGCCAGGGCATCGAGCGTGTTCCCAGGCGGTGCGGCTTTCACTGCCACCTACGTCCAGAGCGTTTTTTGTCACCCTGAACACAAACCCCATGTCCGTTAAGGATCCCCCAGCTCCTGGCGGCCGTGAACCCCCTTCCTCTGGATGGGCCTGTCGAGGACGTTCCATGTGAGCACAGGCGCGCGCCGCGCGCCCTTTGGAGTCTGGCTGCTTTCACGCAGCACTGTGTCTTCGGGGTCATCCCGGCAGGGGGCAGCTCGCGGCTGCGCTCTGCTCTTTCTCACGGCTGTGTAGGGTCCGCCGTGCCAGTGGGCCACGCTTGTTTATCCACCTGCTGGTGACGTGTGGGTTGGTGCTGGGACTGGGATCCCAGTGGCCGTGTGCGTGACCAGTGTGCCCCCTGCCCTGAAGGCCATGACGCTGATGGAGTACCTCATCAAGACCGGCTCGGAGCGCGTGTCACAGCAGTGCAAGGAGAACATGTACGCCGTGCAGACGCTGAAGGACTTCCAGTACGTGGACCGTGACGGCAAGGACCAGGGTGTGAACGTGCGTGAGAAGGCCAAACAGCTGGTGGCCCTGCTGCGTGACGAGGACCGGCTACGGGAGGAGCGCGCCCACGCGCTCAAGACCAAGGAGAAGCTGGCGCAGACTGCCACTGGTGAGGCCGCCGCCCCTAGGAGGTCCCTCCCGGCCTACCCCGCCCCTTCTTCTCCAAGCCCCTGGTGGCCTCCTTGCTGGGTTCCCCATGCCCAGCCGCCGAGCCCTCTCGCTCCCTCTCCTGCGCGGCCAGGTGGGCTGGAGTTCCAAATTCAGGCTCTCCCCTCCCGTGACGGTCCTTCCCTGTCCTGTCCCCCTCGCTGTAGGACCCGAGAGCCTAGAACTGTTCTATTCACCCACAAATGACCAAGAGCCACCTAAGGGCCCGGGGGTGCCCCTGCCCGCAGCCTGGGCCCTGGAGCTGCCAGATGGGTTCGCCCACGGTCCTGCCTGAGGGCACTCAATGCCTAAGACCAAGAGCGTGGGACTTGGAGGGGGCTGCCTAGGGTCGGAGGTTAGGGACGGCTCTCTGAGGGGGGCCGTGCACAGCAGTACCAGAGCAGGCCAGCTGGGATGAGCAGGCGGGCGCTTCCCCCCCAGCTCAGCTGGTCCTCTGCCTACATTAGGCCCCTGCGCCCCGTCCGTCCCTCCTTCCAGATGGTCATCCCCCTTCCCATTCTCTGTGCCTCCCTTCCTTCACTGCTGCCCCTCACCCCTTGTGTCAGCCACACCCAGGAAGAGGTTGGGGGCTGAGGCTGCAGGCGCAGTTGTTCCCCGAACGCCCAGCTGGTCCTGCTGTACAGTTCTCCAGCAGCCCTGGAAATGCAGGCCACTGGACGTGCTGGGAGCTTTGTGGGAGCCAGGATGAAGGACCTGTGTGTCCCCCCCCCGCCCCCAGGCTCTGGGCCAGGCCCCAGGCGTGCAGTGTGGGAATCTGGGTCGTGGGCTCCGAGGCTCCCAGACTTCCCTCTCTCCTGGCGGGCTTTTGCTCTCGGGCCAGCAGGGCTTCTGGGGGATGGGATAGACCCGCCTCACAGTCCACCCCTACCCCCAGTGGAAGCCCGCTGTCTGGGCTGCAGGGCCCCCTTCCCCTTCTCCACCGGGGTCTCAGCTGATTTTCCCCACGGCAGCCTCCTCAGCAGCGGTGGGCTCTGGGCCGCCCCCGGAGGCAGAGCAGGCGTGGCCACAGAGCAGCGGGGAGGAGGAGCTGCAGCTGCAGCTGGCCCTGGCCATGAGCAAGGAGGAGGCCGACCAGGTGCCGGGCGGGCCGGCGGGGGGCCGGGGTGGCGCGGCAGGGGTTTGCCTTTGGTTCTGCCATCCCATCTCCATCCTTCACCCCGCGGCTCCTGAGGGCTGCTGCTCGGTCTTCCCCGCCGCCCCGCCTCTGGTCTGTCCGCCCTCCGACCGCGTCCTGAGAACTCTTGTCTCTTCTGCGCGGGTGCTTGTCTCCCTCTTCTGTCTGTGACCCGTCTGTGGCTCTGTCTGTCCCTGGCTCCCCTCCGTTGCTCTGTGTGTGTGTGTCTTTCCTCTTCTCCCTCCTCCCTTCTCTCCCCCATCTTGTGTCCCGCCCCGGCCCCTTCACACTCTCTCTCCCCCAGCCCCCGTCCTGCGGCCCCGAGGATGACGTCCAGCTCCAGCTGGCCCTTAGTTTGAGCCGAGAGGAGCACGACAAGGTCAGAGCAGCCTCCCTACCCTCCGTAGGGTTCCCCTCAGACCCTCCTCAGGTCCCCGCTTCCTTGCCCCTCCTTGCCTCCCCGCCAGCCCGCTCCCTAGTTTACGCACATTCCGCCACAGCATTTCCAGCTGGGAGACCCGTGTCAGACGGATCTCAGACGGGTGCTGTCTCAGCACGTGAAGCAGATGCCTTGTAGCTGCTCCGGGTGGCGAGGGAGCCCTTCCCTCACCCTTCGGCACAGCCCAAGGCTTGGTCACCTCCACCCAGCACAGCAGATACCACAGACTCAGGCATCTGGCGGGAGGGCCCGTCCTCCCCAGGGCCCCATGCTTCCCAAGTCTGGAGCCGTGCCGGGCCAGACCCATCTCCCGCACACCACCCCTGCATCCCCATCCCCTAGACCGCACGTTCTTCCCCGTTCCCCCTCCCCACACATTGTCCACATCCCATTTTAATTTTGTCACTTTTGTCTGGGTGGGAGAGGGTCGTTGGGGGCTGTGCAGTTGGGTGGGGGGCAGTCCTGCTGCTCACATTCTGACCCTCCCTTGCCGCCTGCTTCCGTGATCTAAACAGGAAGAGCGGATCCGTCGTGGGGACGACCTGAGGCTGCAGATGGCCATAGAGGAGAGCAGGAGGGAGACCGGCGGCCAGGAGGAGGTGAGCACGGGCAGGCCGCCCCGCCCTCCATGCACTCCTGGGCCTTGGGCAGGGCGCCAGGCGGCGGCCGCCGCCGCAGGTAATTCTTTTCATGGACATGCGTGGAGACCTGGAGACTGGAAGGCACTTGGTTAGTGCCTGGAGCACAGAGCGCTCTAGGTGTGACCTCCGTCTGTCCCTGCCGTGGGAGACTCCGCTGCTGCCGGTCAGTCCTTGTCAATGAGCAGCCTGATTGTGCAAGAAGGGGATGGCGTAGAGCTCCTGCACGCTCACGTTGTCTGAGGCACCTCCTCGGTGTCTGTCCACACCCTGGACTCCGAGGGTCGGTGGGTGAGCCAGACCAGTCTGGTCCCCAGCCTTCTGGGCCTCCAGTCCCCCCCGGTGGAGACAGATGGTGTTTGGTGGTGTTTCAGTTTCTGCCGCTTCAACCCTTTTCTTGGGTCTGAGGGTAGACGGGTTTCCTCCTCGTGCCTGGGCCACGGTCACTCACGTGGCTGGGACATCCAAGCTGGCCTCTTGTGTGGCCTCACACCGGGCGCTGTGTGTCCTGAGCGTCTTCGTAGTGCGGTTGGCCTCCACAGGGGGCTGGGTCATGGGGCTAGCTCTGATCAGAGGGTGTAGACACCCTCCTGATGGGCATGGGGCAGATAGCTCGGGCTGGCTGATCAGCCACAGCAGGGCTCTTGGTGGAAAAGCCTGCTCACGCCAGCCTCGGCCAAAGGGTCTCCCTGATGCCTGATGGCTCAGAGTGTCGGTCCCAGCACCTGCTGCTTTTGTCCTGTGGGGACGGGAGATGTGGTGCCTTTGCATCCAGAGACACCAGGGGCTCTGGTTGGCTGGGTTCACCCCCAGGACAAGGGGAGGCTATGTGCACGTGCGTGTATGTTGCTCACGTGAAGCACTGGAGGCCCGGAGCGTGCGGTGATGTGGGACGGGTGCTGGGCCTCAGCCAGGACCGTTCAGGGTGGCCTGTAATGACTTGAGACTCAGGGTGGGCGACCCAGGGCAGACCTCCCGGAGTGCGTGGGAAGTGCACAGGCAGGGCTGGGAGGGGCGGCTTTGGGCTTTGGCCTCTGTTCTTGTTCCTGGTGGGAACTGGGGAGTGGTTGGAGGGATGGGGGCAGGACCAAGTGGGGCTCTTGGATTTGGTGCTGGGCTGGGTTGGGCTGGGGTGGCAGGGGAGGCGCACACAGCGGGGGCGGGGTGGGGATGGGAGGTGGGGAGGCTGCCTCCTGTCTCATGGCCCCTGGCTGTCCCTCTCTGGCGGTGGGTCTCTCCTCTCTCTTGTTCTGGGGCCGTCTCTCCTCCGGTTTCTCTTCCCAGGGCCCTGGCCTGGCCTGCTCGGACCTCATACGCTTTCTCTCCTTTGTCTCCTGCAGTCATCCCTCATGGATCTTGCTGATGTCTTCACGGCCCCGGCTCCACCGCCAGCCTCGGACCCCTGGGGGGGCCCAGCACCCATGAGCGCCCACACCTCGGACCCTTGGGGGGGTGCCCCTGTCCCTCCAGCTGCTGATCCCTGGGGTGGTCCGGCCCCTACACCAGCCTCTGGGGACCCTTGGAGGCCTGCTGCCCCTGCGGGGCCCCCGGTTGACCCTTGGGGTGGGACCCAGGCCCCTGCAGCTGGAGAGGGGCCCACGCCTGACCCGTGGGGGAGCTCTGATGGTGAGTGCTGGCTGCCTGCCTGCTCCAGCCTCCACATCCAGTGTGCAGTGCGGGGCACACCTGGGGACAGGGACACACAGTCACGCGGGTGACGGGCAGCTGGGGCGTCAGATAAGACAGCCGAGAGAGGGGGGTGGGTGAGGGAGCCTTGAAGGACAGTGGGAAGGGCAGCAGGGGCGTGTCGGGCTGTGCAGAGGCTGCTAGGGTGGAGTCGGGGTGGGGTGTCTGGTGAGGCTGGGCACAGGTGGGCTGGGAAGGGGCCACATACCCCATGGGGACTTCTAGGAGCTCTGGGGGCTTGGGGGTGGGGGTTGGGCACACCTAGGTGAAGCGCGCACCCAAGGCTCCTTGCCCAGCTGGGGAGCTTCTTGGGGGTTTTCCAGAGGCCTCAAGGCTGAGGAGGGCTTTGCCAGGAAGGGACAGGTGGGCAAAGGCCCAGCAGCGGTGCACCATGGGTAGATCGTGGGCACCAGGCGGGAAGGGCTGGCTGGGGCTGCGCCCACCTGAAGCCTCTGGGATGTCCAGCTGCATCCCAGGATGTCCGGGGCGGGGGGGCTTCTGGGAGGGAGTGGGCCTACATTTGTAGGTGACAAATCCTCCAACCACCAGCCTCTCACATGCCTCCTTACTCACCCAGGTGGGGCCCCAGTTGGCGGACCCCCTGCCTCTGATCCCTGGGCTCCAGCCCCGGCCTTCTCAGACCCCTGGGGAGGGTCACCTGCCAAGCCCAGCACCAATGGCACTGCAGGTACGGGGTGGGCTCTGGGGTCGGGCTGCAGGGGCCTGAGAGAGAGAGAGACAGAGAGAGAGAGAGAGAGAGAGAGAGAGAGAGAGAGAGAGAGAGTGTGTGTGTGTGTGTGTGTGTGTGTGCGCGCGCGCGCAGGTGAGCGTGAGGTGTCTGCTCTCGGGTGCTGGGGGGTAGGGGGAGTGGGAGGCTGGTCCCCTTGACCAGCTGAGCCGACATCCTGGGCCCCTACAGCAGTGGGGTTTGACGCGGAGCCTGATGAGTTCTCTGATTTTGACCGACTGCGCACGGCCCTGCCAACCTCTGGGAGCAGCACAGGTGAGCCGCCCCGCCCCCGCTGTGCCCCCGCCCCCTGCCCGCCTGTGCCCCCGCCCCCGCCGTGCCCCCTGCCCCGCCTGTGCCCCCGCCCCCGCCGTGCCCCCTGCCCCGCCTGTGCCCCCGCCCCCGCCGTGCCCCCTGCCTGCCTGTGCCCCCGCCCCCGCCCGCAGGCTCCTTGGCAGGCAGGCTTCTGAGTGAGGGGTTAAGCAGGGTGGATTGCAGCTCCCCATGGGCCGCAGTCTTATTGAAGCTTGTTGGTTTATCTTGGAAAAGAAAGCTTTAACTTTGTTTTGAGTAATTTTATACTTAAGAGAGAAGTTGTAAGAGTAGTGCAGAGAGTTCTCTTTCTGGGGCTTCCCCGTATACTGATCTCTGAGTTCTCTGCCCCCCGGAACGTTTCTCTGCGTGTTTCTGAGGGCCCGGCCGGCTGTACCTGCGTTCCCAGCAGTGTGTTGACCGCAAGGGGCCTCTGGCGAGTGTCCCCTCCCCGGCCTGCCCACGGGTGCCTTGGGGCCCAGCGCATCTTTCCCACCAGGCGTCCCATCCACGGGTGTCCTGGCTCCTGCGTTCTCTTCTCCTGGCCAGAGTCCAGGCTGGCTCTGTCCTCGGTAGGAGACCCGTCCTGCGAGCTGTCCGGAGGGCATGGGATCCTCTCTTCCCACAGCAGTGGTGGTGCCTTCGTTCCCTTTCCTTGTTCATCTTTGAGTGACGCGGGCCCGCAGGAGCACGTGGGACTGGTGGGGCACCAGCGGTCCCCTCCCGTCCCCCCAGGCCCACCTTGGTTACTGTGCAGTCTGCAGTTGGCGTTCCTCGGGGCCTCTTCTCTCTCCGCACCAGTTTGTGCATTTCCCGACGTCAGATAGGATTCCTACTCTCTTTAAGGAAATCAGGTCAAGCTGCCAAACGTCATCCAGGCTGCTGGGCTCCTTGGTGCCTGCCGTTGTCTGTCCACCGTGAAGTTTCTGCTTGGGACCGTGGGACCGGTGGGGTTTTGTGGGGCTATGTGAGCACCCCTCAAGTACTCTCGTCCCTTGGTGGTTCTCCCCAGCACTCTGCCCCGGAGGTCGTCTGCTGCTGTTCCTTGGACACGTGTCCCTCCCAGGGCTCTGCCTCTCAGTACCACGGCCTCCCTGTCTGAGGCCCCCACTGTCCATCTTGCCCTGACCCCTTCTCTGGTTCCTTCTAGGGGAGCTGGAGCTGCTCGCTGGAGAGGTGCCTGCCCGCAGTCCTGGGGCGTTTGACATGAGTGGGGTCGGGGGCTCTCTGGCTGAGGCTGTGGGGAGCCCCCCACCCGCAGTCGCTCCAACACCGCCACCGCCCACACGGAAGACACCAGAGTCATTCCTGGGGCCTAACGCAGCTCTTGTCGACCTGGACTCGCTCGTGAGCCGGCCGGGCCCCACGCCGCCAGGAGCCAAGGCCTCCAACCCCTTCCTGCCAAGCGGTGAGTGTGGGCCTCCCAGGCTGGTCCTTCCTGCTGACCTCCTCCCCAGGCAGACCCCTGACTCTGCTCTGCGTGTCTCCTCTCCTTTCTCTCCTGTAGGAGCCCCGACAACCGGTCCCTCCATCACCAACCCCTTCCAGCCTGCACCCCCTGCGACGCTCACGCTGAACCAGCTCCGGCTCAGCCCTGTGCCCCCGGTCCCTGGAGCACCACCAACATACATCTCTCCGCTTGGTGGGGGCCCTGGCCTGCCCCCCATGATGCCCCCAGGCCCCCCGGCCCCCAACACTAACCCCTTCCTTCTATAATCCAGGAGGGAGGGGGATTTGGCCTGGCCTGGCTTCCCCCATTTCTGCTCCCTGGGAGACCAGTGTTGTGAGTGCATGTGAAGCGGGGGACCCCCCCGCCCCCACCCCAGCACCCTCTCCCTCCTGGGGCCCACTCACACTACACCCTCTTCCATGTCCCCCACCCCACCTCCCTGGAGAGAAACTGGACATGGGGGATGGGGAGGGGTGCTGGCCAGAGGAGGACCCCTTTCCTGTGGCATTAGGAAGGGGAGGGACAGCTGGGGGTCCCCCCACCCATTCCCTTCCCTCCCAACTGGCCCCTCAGTCAGTGTTTGAGCCTCCTCGTCCCCATGCACATCCCTTGGTGAATCCTTGGTGATAATTTTGGCGACTTCGGGAATAAATGGCAATTCTCACGGGTGTGGCTCCCCCAAGCTCCCATCCATGATTCATAGGACCCCTCATCTGGGGGACCCAGGGCTCCAACCTGGTTGCCTCTTCTCAGAAGCCTTTCTGTTCCGGGGCGGGGGGGTGGGGGGGCATTGCAGCCCACTTAGGGCTGGAGAGCTGATGGGGTTGTTGGATGGGGGTCAGGGGTCGTCCAGGGTTCGGTAAGCTGTTGGTGAGCCCTTGACGGCACTGCCATGCTGTGTCCCACTGGATGTGACCCCCACCGCACACACATCCCCCATGTGGCCAGCAGTCCTGAGAAACCGGAGTCCACTTCTGCTGGAGTCCAGGCCCCCCGGTGCCACCCATTTGCTGGGCCTGTGTTCTTCCTCCACTGACCCGCCTCCGCTGGATCCCTCTCCCACGGTGATGAGGGCTGAGCGTGTCTCCCCAAGGAGGTGGCCCACTCGAGAGGGTGGCTTGTGAGCCCTGAACAGCCATGGGGAGGGGGGACTGAGACAGGTGGCAGAGCAGGAGTGAGCTCAGGTGAAGGGCGGTGGGAGTTCTGGCCCTGCTCTCCGGTGGGGGGGGGGGGGAGGCTGAGGGGCCCCCTCCTGACGGGGCGGGGGGGGGCGCGGAGGGCGGCAGCCTCCCCATCCAGGGAAGGGCGTGCCTGGGGGCGCCAGAAGCTGGCCCGGAGTGTTTCTTGGGCTGACCCTGGAGGACACGGCGCCGTTGCGGGGGCCGGGGGGCCGCACACGGGGGCTGAGGCAGCACGGCGCCCCATCGTGCTCTCCTGGAAGGCTGTGATAGTCTGCGTGTCCGTCCTCGTCACACACGAGAAGCACGGCCAAGCCCAGCAGCAGCGCAGTCACACACGCGGCTGCACGACTTAGGGGGTTTTCGGGATTAGCTCCTTGTTCGTCCTTCGGCGTGAGTACAGCTGAGCTCCAAAAACCTTGTGCCCCGCCGCTCGTTCGTCTGCCCGGAACATGCCAGCCGCCACTTCTCAGTAGAGCCTCCCATCAGTCCTGATCGCCTGCGCTTGTGACCCATCCCGACCTGAATGCTGAACGAGGGCAGCCATTTATCTGTGCCCGCCTCAGTGGTTCTCTGGGCTCTCCGCCGAGCTGCTCCAGTGGCCGTTGTGGGTGCTTGTGGGGGTCCCAGTGCGTGTGCCTGCAGGGGCTGAGGGCCGGAGGAGACAGGATGGCCCAGGGCTTGTCTGGGGGAGCGCCTGGCTCTGTGACCGGCCCGTGGCACTGGAGACGGAGGTCCTGTGCTGTGCCTCCAGCGCCCCCCTGCTCCTCAGCACCTCAGTGCGTGTGCTCACGCGGCCCACTGCTCCAGCCTTTTGCGCACGTTCCGTCTCCGCACCTGTCTCAGCCAGCCTCTGCCTCCCCTTCCCTCAAGAACTCGGTCTGCCCCTCCGTGCAGAATCCTCTCCTTCTGCTTGGGCCCCGGGCCGCGCCGCCCTGTGCGTTGGACCGCACGCCCCTTCCGCGCTTTCGGTGTGCACACACCCTGCGCTGGGCTGTGAACCAGCCGGCAGTCAGTGCATGATGCCCTGGCACAGGTGGGCCAGCCAGGGCCTGGCCGCCTGCTGCTTTTTGTAAACAGAGTTTTATTGGAACACGGCCCCTTGTTTTCGTATTGTCTGTGGCAGCGTCCATCTACAAAGGTAGCAGGAAGTAGATAAGGCAGACACCACATGACCCGTGAGCCGAATGTATTGACTACCTGACTAAGAACAGTTAGCTCCCTGCAGCTCCTTGTCTTGGTGTCTGCAGGCCTGTCAGCAGGCCTGTCACGCCCCTGCCCCTGAGATAGCCACACACTCCCCATGGGCACTGCCTTTGCCATCCTTCGCTTCCTATTATTTCTCTGTTGTCATTCTGCTTTTAGGGCTAATTCTTTTTCATCACTCATGTATTCTAGTTTGCGTATTTGTAATTTCAGAGGGCTCCATTTAACGATTGCTCCTTGCGATGCGTATTTTATGGACGTTTTCAAGCACACACAACTCGACGACAGTGTCATAATCTGCCTCCCAATCCCTTGAATGCCCGCGGGACTTGACGGTCAGTGTTTCTGGCTGGTCCTCCTCATCCGCAGCACCCTGGGAGCCCCCTCTGAGAACTGCACTGAGGCAGTCTCTTCTGCTTGGGGACCTGCAAGCGTTTACTCTCCGGAGGGGATGACCCGCCGTGGCAGAAGTGCTCCTGTTACCTAGTAAGGTTCTCACTGACATCTCCATGATTGGATGGATTGACCACATACAGAAGTTAAGCATGGTCCTGTATTGGAAAGGGCTGGGTCCCATGCATATTACCCCTGCCGGGGTGGCACACACAGTACCCCCTGCAATGACACACCCACCAGCCACTAGAGAACCGCCCTGAGTTGACAACCACCAGCTCACTCCCTTTACCCCACGGCCTGCAGGCCATGGCACAGTGACGAGGGGCCGGGGCAGCCAGAGGGTGCCAGGCTGCAATCCCCCATCAGTGGAAGCCACCCCCTGATTGCCCTGCCTGCCTTCTTCCTATATTCCAAATGGTGTGCACCTGAAAGGAATGTGTGCATTTCAGCCGTTGAGGGAAACTGACTACGTACACACACATACTTACTGTTCCCATAGGTTTTGCTTACATAGTACCTAGAAAATCAATTAATCTGTTAGGTCACATCCACATTTTTATTTAGTTTATAATCTCCATCACACACTAAGTTAATACTGCGGAAAATAAATGCATTTGGAAATTGATCTGAAAATCCAGAACCCGTTCACTGGAACAGAAATGTTAAAGTCCCAAAGAGAATGACTGTGGTGATACTTTGTTTGAAAGGCACTTCTCCCTTATGTAATTAGTGTTCATGTTCGCCAACTGTTCTGTGTTTTTCTGCTGCCCGCTGTGCCGTCCACGTACCAGGCAGGAAAGGTCCCAGCTGCGGCTCTGAGCACACAGGGATTCTCTAGAAACTTTGTTCTGTATCAGAGGCCACTGGAGCTGGATTCATCACAGGACAGATTCTCAGGAAGCCTTGACCATCCGTGATGGGATCCGAAAGAGCAAAAAATGGACGCAGTGTCTCCACGGCAGGAATTTCAGTGAAGGTGAAAATATGGGATCCATCGCTAATGTGATAAAAGGAAATGGTGCCAAAATTCATGTCCAGGAAAATCCCTAGTCGGTGTAACCGGGGGCTCACCGAGAGAACAGTCACAGGCATGGTGCTGGCTTGGAAGAGATCTCCTTTTCTCAAGCCCACCGTCC
Organism: Callorhinus ursinus; assembly: GCF_003265705.2. NCBI lineage: Eukaryota > Metazoa > Chordata > Mammalia > Carnivora > Otariidae > Callorhinus > Callorhinus ursinus. The sequence goes on from NW_027397168.1 coordinate 790,432, forward strand.
AGAAGCCAAGTTCTGCGGATAGTAGAATTGGCCCTTGTCGATTGGCAGCGTCTCTGCAAACACCCACATCCCATTCCTTGCTCGACCCCACGTCCACCTCCCAGTAGTGGCGGCCAGAGGGGAACCGAGGGGAGCCCAGGACACACAGGGCATAGTTGAATCTCTCGGCTCGGGCTCTCCGGTTCTGTTTGGAATACCCACAGCAGACACTCCTCAGGTCCTCAGAAACGATGAGGTAGTGGTTGGCGGTGTCAACATCCAGGGTCACCTCCACTGTGGAGGGAAAACAAGCCAATCAGCAAACACATGCGCTCGACGGCACTCGGCACGTCTGCTGCAAAGGCCCCAATGTCTCGCCCGCCTTCCCTTCTTCCCCCTGTGCTTCCTTCCTGATCAGAATTTCCCTGGCCCCTGATGTGGTCGAATGTGGAGAGAGAATGATTCTAATCCGAACTAGTCCCTCCCACCCCTACTAGGGGTGTTCTCTTCACGTTAAGTTCTCTTTTTGATTAAAGATGCTTCTTCCTTTGGCACAGATCATAACCTGAAGACACTATGACCATTGTTTGTTCTCAAAATTATTATGCAAACCACATATTCCATTGACGTACAGGCACCAAATGAATATGTGAATGATGGCAACTTAATCTTAGAACATTAAATATGGAAGTTTTTCACGTCTTCTTGCCAATTACCTTCTTTGTTTACTGCCGTTAACAGGCAAACACATCCTGGACCTTTGATTCCTGGGGTTGCAAACACACAAAGAAGTAAGGCTGGGGGTCCTGAGAGGAGCTGGGTGAACTCTGGACAGCCCAGGCAGAGGAAGGGGCTCCGTGGACAGGCGTGGGGGTGTGCTGGGGTCTGGCAGCAACTTAGACGCAGGGCAGGGCTCAGAGGGGTGGGGAGATTCCATCCCATGGGGACTGTGTGTGCCGCCTGCACCTGCAGCCCCTGATCAGGCTTATCCTAAGGGGACCATGCGGATGGAGGCAACACAGCCTCGGAAACAAACCCTCTGGACCAAAGACCAACTGTTTCACTTGGCGCCCTGACATACAGCTGTTTGGGAGATGCTCAGACCGTCTCACCATCACAGGGGACTTGACAAGACTCGTCATGTTTCTGGGACAGGGCTCGCCATCCCAAATTCGAGTTGCATGGAGCTAGAGTACACTCAGAACACAAAGCCACCCCTTTGTGTCCTTCACAAAGACACTGGGGACCATAGTGCCCACCACATCACTCTGCTCACACCCCATTCACGCCAAGGGCCACACCGGTCCTCAGGACCCATCATAGGAGAGCCGGGACAGAGCCAGAAGGAGCAAGGACTCGACCCCGCTCCAGGGAGCCTGGGAGGGCCCGCTTGGCATCCTGGCTTGAGCTGGTGAGAAGTGCTGGGGAACTGGGAGAACTCACCCTAACTCGCAGTTGTGAGAGAGTCAGGCATGATTTCTCTTAGATGCAGGTCAGGGACAGAAGCTTATTTTCTTACAGATGGTTCTAATCTATACTTCTAGGTAAGAACAGCTGTGGCTTGCAAAGATAAACATTTCAGATCATGCCCTTGTGTATGGAGAGTTGTAGGCAAGTTACGTTTTCCAGGGCTCTTCAGGGGTTGGGGGCAGGCCGTACCTTGGAACTTGCGCATCTTCGGGTTCATCTGCAGAACGGCTGTCAGCTGGGGCTCCAACTCCTTGATCCTCGAAACCAGCCTCCCAAGATGGGTACCGAGCCTGAGGTCCTTCTTCTGAGAGACCACGGAGCAGGAGGGGCACAAGAGACCCTCCCCTCGGGGCTCCTTCTGCAGCGAATCGATGCAGCGGAGGCAGCAGACGAAGCCACATTGCAGGTACATGGGTGTCTCCAGGTGAGTCAGGCACACAGGACATCCACTTCTTTCTTTAAAGCGTTCGGCCATGGCCGCTGTGTGGGGAAAGATGGGCAGAGGGGACTCTGCGAGAGCCAGACGGAGATCAGGCCTTGGGCCACTTTCACCTGGGCATGCGTGGTGATTTGCGGTCACGTCCGCGGAGTCATGCAGGTACTGCGTACGTGCAGACAGGACTCATGGCCCGCAGCTTCTGATACTCAAAATGCTGGTTGGCATGAAGGACACCATCCATCCTCCGGCTCCAGGCGAAGTGCTGAGAGGTTCTGTGCTGTCCCACCGACTATGTTCCGCGGGCTGTGCCTTTCCCCCCCGAGACTCTCTCCATCACTGGAGGCCTGCACCTCCCGCCCCCCTTCACGGGTTTTGCCCACCCCCCCCCCCCCCCCGCAACCACCCGTTTATTCTCTGTATTTGCAGGTCTTTGTAGACATTTGAGAAATACAAAGGAAACCTGAGAGGTTGGACTCACCTCAGCCCCGCTCTGGCCCCAGGTCTTCCCCAGCAGTTCTGAAGCGAGATCCCCTGGGAGGGGATTTTATTAGGGATGCTTCCCCGCCCACAGCCTCCCTAATCCCACAGCCTCCCTAATCCAGTCAGAATCGGATTTCACGCTGCCTGTTAGTGGGACTTTTCTCACAAGTGAGAGAAGTAATTGTATCTCGAAGGTGTTATTTTTCACAATGTTGCCATAAAATCATTCTAGATTAGATGTGGAATATTCCCTCCGCTGGTGATAAGAATTGGAAGCAGGGTTACAATTTTTTAAAAAAAATGTGTCATCGTTATTGATCTTTGTACACAAATGAGGCCAATTTCAATAATTTTGATCATGACAGTGAAACCCCCCCTTTTGAGCCAGAAAATTGGTTAAGCCTACTGAGAAGTCTCTCCTAAAATCCCACTTACTAGACAGTCTCTTCTTCAAAAGTGTTTCTCCACAAACGTGAGAACCCTTGCTTACAAGGTCGGAAAGCAAGGCCCAAAACTGATCCCTGATGATGAGTCGGCCACTGGAGGTCCTGTTTTATGTGAGTTACAGAATCAAAGATTAAAGATGTTTCACAGTATTAGTGTTTTCCTTCCATCGCAACATAGATGAGAGGAGATAAGACACGAGGAGACATTTCTTTTCAAACATGGGCCAGACCTGTTCCTTGTGGTATCAGAGGACTCATTGGGGATCTTGGATTGAAAACTGGGCACGGCAGGGGGTGGGAGGGCTTTAGACGGTGCCTAAGTGATTATGTTCAATATCGTTCATTTTATCAATCCCTTGTTGGCACTTGCTGGAGATCCTTACCCCATGTCATCCCAAGCAGAGGCGCGGGGCTGGCGGACATTTCCCACCCGTGCTTTCCCACCTCCCCGAGTTCTAAACGTGAGCTTCATCACTGTTGTCCCTCCTGGGCGCCAGCCTGAAGGGCATCCCGTGTAGACAGGGGCAAGGCCTCTGTGTCTGCTCTTCATTTTCTCACAAGATACTTGACATAATGGTGTTTTTTTTTTTTTTTTTTTTTCTTAGACTTGTAGGGAAAAAAAGACATCTCTGTAATTCTAGTTTGTGGTCGAGTGGTTGGTTTGGGAAATGGGGATTGGGCAGCACCAAGGGAACCCCAAAGTCCCGATAGTTCAAAAGTGATTCTGTCTTGTGTATCTGGTGTTGCTTCCTTCCTTTGTTCTAAAACATTTACTAAGTAGTTAACTATCGTGAAGCAGGGTCCGTGTTAAGGTGAGCCGTTAATTCAGTCCCAGTTCCAGAGTCGGGAAAGATTTCTGTGGGAAAGTTTTATCAAGTAGAGAAAGGCATAGAATAAACCAGGTTAAGTGAAAAGGGGCTACGTGGGCCGCGGGGTCTGCCCATTTGTGAAAGTACTTCTCTCCACAGTGGATAGGAGCCTGCATGGGGCACAGACAACACTCCCCTCATCATTCTGGGTGACCCGAGGAGTGTGCTGTGTGGGCCTATCAACCAGATTCCAAAAAAGCATGCCGAGAGCTCAGTTTTGCACTCTGTACCCTGGATGCTGCCAGGTTCACCTCGGGATGCCACTGGGAGGTGGACATGGGAACCAGCCACGAGTGGGATCGTGGCATTTGTAGAGAATTTATTTCCCCCATGGGGATGTCAGAGTGTCTTCAGGATTTGGATTCTGGGCTATGAATGGGAGTGTCCACCACAGGGGCCCCACATGGCACCTGGTGAGGCTGCTCCTTTAGAGATCATTTTCTTATTTCAACATTAGCAATGGCTCTCTTACCTTCCCCTTTACCAAAACTTCTGGTCCCGAGGTAATGCAGGTCCAAGCTGATTGAGGAATAATATATTTGCTAAGTAATCACATTCTACTATGGTCCAAAGTAGGGTGAAATGGAATTCAGCCGTACATTATCCCCTTGTATGAGATCGAGTCCTCCCCCTGGTATTACAGCCAATGAATGACTAGAAAAAAATCCCTTATTGTCATCTGACTTTGCTGCACATTTAAAGTAAAAAATGTAAGTGTGTAAAAAAAATCATTTAAAATATTTTTGAGGGGCGCCTGAGTGGCTCAGTCGGTTAATCATCTGCCTTCGGCTCAGGTCATGATCTCCAGGTCCTGGGATCGAGCCCCGCATCGGGCTCCCTGCTCCGCGGGGAGCCTGCTTCTCCCTCTGTCCCTCCCCCCACTTGTGCTCTCCGTCTCTCACAAATAAATAAATAAAATCTTTAAAATATTTTTGAAATTCATGAAGATGAAAGTCATAACGACAGCTCAGAAATATAAATATAAAATACATATATTTTCCCAGTGAAAGTTGAAGTTTGGTTTTTGTTAGATATTTTCCTGCTTATTTTGTCCTTGATTCTCCATATATGAAAAGCCCAGCCAAGATTTGCTTTGTGAGTCACAGCTCTTGCACTTCTAACCACCTCTGATAAATGAAGTAATTATAAAAACCTGATTCCGGTCAGCTCACACCCGTCCCCCAGGTGGCCCCCTTGTGCTTTCCTGTTCTGACGGAAGCTTCCCGCCTCCATCCTACTTTCTGAAACACCCTCCAGAGGTCCAGGACTCATCTGATACCAGGACCGCTCCGTTTAGCGGAAGTTCATGTCTCCTGGTGCCTCGGGACATCTTGACTATCTGCTCTTCCCAAGACCGTTTAAAGTCACCGCAGTTTAAATTCACAGGCACATAATGACCCACCCTTCCTTCTGCCTGGAAATATTTAAGCATGTTTGATCTGGCGAAACTCCGACGAAGGCACGGCCGCCTGATTGTTCCTTCCTAGCAGAACCTTTCCTTTGGTCCCATGACAGCCATTCCTCCACCTTGCGCTGCCCGCACAGTTTGTGAACCTTCCTAGAATCGGGCTCTGCAGAGCTTTGTTGTTCATGTTCCTTACTGAGATAGCTGCTCTGGAAAGCCAACACCCTCGCCTTTGTTGCTGACATTAAATCACAGAGTGTCTGGCACATCACCGCAGTGGAATGAAGGACAACCTAAGTTAATGGCTGGCCCTGTGATCGAATCATTTATACTTGATTTACTCAATCTTTCAATGATTAAATTTAAATTTTAAAGTCAATTTGGTCTCTTTTTCATGTTTCTTCCCCCCACCCCTGGATTTTTATCATCCAGACAAAAATCTCTCATCCCCTGGAGGCCATCCAAAACAAAAATTACATCATAATGAACAGGTATCTCTCCAAAGAAGACATACAAATGGCCAACAGACTCATGAAAAAGTGCTCGACATCACTGGGCATCAGGGAAATACAAATCAAAACCTCAATGAGATACCACCTTACACCAGTCAGAATGGCTAAAATTAAGAAGTCAGGAAATGACAGATGTTGTGAGGATGTGGAGAAAGGGGAACCCTCCCACACTGTTGGTGGGAATGCAAGCTGGTGCAGCCACTCTGGAAAATGGTATGGAGGTTCCTCAAGACGTTAAAAATAGAGCTACTCTACGACCCAGCAATTGCACTACTGGGTATTTACCCCAAAGCTACAGATGTAGTGAAAAGAAGGGGCACCCGCACCCCAAAGTTCATAGCAGCAATGTCCACAATAGCCAAACTGTGGAAAGAGCCAAGATGTCCATCAACAGACGAATGGATAAAGATGTGGTTCATACATACAACGGAATATTATTCAGCCATCAAAAAACCCGAAATCTTGCCATTTGCAATGACGTGGTTAGAACTAGAGAGTTTTATGCTAAAGAAAATAAGTCAATCAGAGAAAGATAATTATCATATGATTTCACTCACGTAGAATTTAAGAAACAAGACAGAGGATCATAGGGGAAGGGAGGGAAAAATAAAGCAAGATGAAATCAGAGAGGGAGACAAAACATAAGAGGTTTTTTTTTTTTTTTAAAGATTTTATTTTTATTATTTATTCATGAGAGGCAGAGGAGGAGAGAGAGAGGGAGAGAGAGAGAGAGAGAAGCAGCGGGAGAAGCAGGCTCCCAAGGAGCAGGGAGCCCGATGCGGGACTCGATCCCAGGACCCCGGGATCATGACCTGAGCCGAAGGCAGACGCTTAACCATCTGAGCCACCCAGGCGCCCAAAACATAAGAGGTTTAATCGTAGGAAACAAACTGAGGGTTGCTGGAGGGTTGGGGATGGGGGATGGGGTAACTGGGGGATGGACATTAAGGAGGGCACGTGATGTGATGAGCAGTGGGTGTTGTATGCAACTGATGAAATTCTACCTACTAAATTCTACCTCTGAAACTAATAATACACTATGTGTTAATTAATTGAATTTAAATAAAAAACATTCTGGAAAAAAATTACATCACAATGGTCTATAGAAAATGACTTTCTATTTCTTCCCAGCTTTATTGAGATATAAAGGACATGTAAGGTTGTATAAGTGTAAAGTGTACCACGTGTTGATTTAATACATTATATTTTGCAACATGATAACCGCCACAGTGTTAGCTGACACCTCCCTCCTGTCACATAATTATCATTTCTTTTTGGCATTGAGAACATATAAGATTTCCTCTCTTAGCAACTTTCAAGTATATAATGCAGTATTAAGAAAAATTGCTTTTTGAATCATACATAGAAGCATGGGAAATTCCTCTGAGTTTTGGTAAGGCATGGTAAAAGGGAAATATTAAGAGTACATGCAAATTGGGGCACCTGGGTGGCTCAGTCATTAAGCGTCTGCCTTCGGCTCAGGTCATGATCCCAGGGTCCTGGGATCCAGCCCCGCATCGGGCTCCCTGCTCCGCGGGAAGCCTGCTCCTCCCTCTGCTTGTGTTTCCTCTCTCGCTGTGTCTCTCTGTCAAGTAAATAAAATCTTAAAAAAAAAAGAGTACATGCAAATTATTTGTGACACATGTCTCGGGTGTAGAGATTACATTTCACGTGAAGAAAAAGAAGGAGAGCTTTGAAAAATAGATTCAGGGTTGACACAAATGGAACATAGTATAGGGTCACTGGAGGATACAGCAACAGGTTCCTGAATGCCAGCCTGAACCCCAGGAGAACCGAGACCCTATCATTTTACTCTGGGTTGAATCTCAGTGTTCTGTAAAGCGCTTATTGCCATTGAGCTTTATTCTTTATTTTAATGCCTCATTTTTCTCCCCATATAAATAATAATTGTTCCTTTGCAAAAGTTTCCAAACCTGAGATAAGCAAATAAAAGAAAATACGAAATGTATAAATAAAATATCAAACAGAAAAAAAATGGTCACAGTGGAATATCATTTCAGTCTATTACAAATACATGGGTTTTAGAATTTTGGAAAGTCAAAAATAGCATGAAAATATACGTGCTATGTCAGGATCCATAAACAACAACAAATTTTTTAAAAAATATTTATTTATTTATTTGAGGGTGAGCATGAGTGAGAGAGAGACAGGAGTGGAGTGGCAGAGGGAGAAGCAGGCTACCCGTTGAGCAGGGAGCCTAACTCGGGGCTCGATCTCAGGACCCTGGAATCATGACCTAGGCTGAAGGCAGACGCTTAACCAACTGAGCCACCCAGGTGCCCCACAACAACAAATTTCTGTAATTAGGAGCAGTATATTTGATTTTCCTCTTTTTATTTTTATTTTTTATTATGTTCATTTAGCCAGCATATAGTACATCATAAGTTTTTTTTTTAAAGATTTTATTTATTTATTCGACAGATAGAGAGCACAAGTAGGCAGAGTGGTAGGCAGAGGGAGAGGGAGAAGCAGGCTCTCCGCTGAGCAGGGAGCCCGATGCGGGACTCGATCCCAGGACCCCAGGATCATGACCTGAGCCGAAGGCAGATGCTTAACCAACTGAGCCACCCAGGTGCCCACATCATAAGTTTTTGATGTAGTGTTCAATGATTCGTTAGTTGCGTGTCACGCCCAGTGCTCATCCCAACACCCAGTCACCCCATTCCCCCCCGCTTCTGTAACCCTCAGTTTGTTTCCCAGAGTCCAGAGTCTCTCATGGTTTGTCTCCCCCTCTGATTTCACAATCTTCAGTTTTCCCTCCCTTCCCCTCTGGTCCTCTGTGCTATTGCTTATGTTCCACATATGAGTGAAACCATATGATAATTGTCTTTCTCTGCTTGACTTATTTCACTTAGCATAATCCCCTCCATCATCTTCATCATCACCATCATCACCATTTTTATCACCATCATCACCTTCATTACCTTCATCATCATCACCATCTCCATTTTTATGGAGGTGGGGGAAATACAGTGAAGTTAAGACACTTGCCCGTGGCCACAAAGATAGCTTGGAATAGAGCCTAGGTGACTGAGTGTGGCAGGTCAAGTGCTGAACCACTTTTAACCTTCTATGTCAGATCCTGTGGTAGCTACCAGGGAATGGCACACGCAAAGAAAGAAAGAAAAAGAAAGAAAGAAAGAAAGAAAGAAAGAAAGAAAGAAAGAAAGAAAGAAAGAAAGAAAGAAAGAAAGAAAGAAAGAAAATCAAGACGACTCAGTGCTCTAATGTGAGCTGTGACCCAGCTAAGAATGGTTTAGAAAGTCAGCATGAGGTCAAAATTTTGGTGGAGGGTGTCTGGGTTAACCAATAATCAATATCGTGGAGGGAAAAGATCCACTGAGTCTCTTAGCTCAGTCTCAGCAGACAAAACTAAGGTGTACCTGCACACTGATCCAACACAGACCTCTTTAAGCCCCACTGGGATCAAGGCCGCCTGAGAGGCACCACAGTGGAAAGGTTGAAATTTGGGCTGACAAAGCAGGAATGGTCTCACCTCTAGCCTCCACCCTGATGTCCTCAGGTATCTTTGAGAAGGGGAGTAATAATACTACTTATTTCAGAGGGCTGAAGAAAATCAGATGTTGCATGAAATGCCCTTAGCTATAGGGCCCCTACATTAATAGCATCCAATTAATGTTAGAGACAGTGGGGACAATTATGACAGCTAATAGCACTGATGGTGATTAGAATAAAGATGAGGCAGAACTTGCACAAGATTTAGTGATGAGGATAAAGGGGCATCAGTAGACACCTGTGCTGGAATATTACTCAGCCTTAAAAAAGGCCATCCTGCCGTGTGCAACAATATGGCTGCATCTGGAGGACATTATGCATAAACCCGCCACAGAAGGACAAATACTGCATGACTCCACTTGAATGGAGTATCTCAAATAGTCAAGCTCGCAGAAGCAGAATAGAATGGTGGTGGCCAAGGGCTGGGGGCAGGGGGAAATATGGCGTGATCGTTCAATGGATATAAACTTGGTTATGCAAGATGAATGAGTTCTAGAGATGTGCCATTACAATATTGTGTCTGCAGTTAACAACACTGTAGTGCACACTGAAGACTTTGTTAAGGCTACAGATGTGTTCTTATCATAATAAAAAAAGACATTTGTAAAATCTAACTTCTGCCTTTTGCATCCAGAGCGAGTTATTTGAAAATACTCATCAATTTCCTCCTATATGAATGCTCCATTCTAGGTGCTCTATGGAAGTTTGAGAAATTGCCCAAGACAGCTTCCCTTGGGAGGTTTATGGTATCTTCGATGGCAGAAGTCAGATATCCAGATCATGAGCAGAGTGGTTCCCGTTACCAGTTTCCACGTTATCCCTCATTGGTAGAGGGAGAAGACTGCCCACAGAAGCCCAAGTGGTTCTATCATACAGGAAGATGCAGCTGGTAGCATCATGGGAATACCCATCAGTTGGTAGCTCTCAGCAGTCCCTGAAGGAAGATCACTCACACCTGAGGTGCAGAGAACATGCCTAAGTGGTTTCACATCACCTCCGGAGTTTAGTCAATCAAGAGTCATGCCAGCCAACGGGAAGGGAGAGATTCTCTGGCCAATCAAAGGTCAAGCACAGCCTTTTAGTGTTAGTTTCCACAGCTGTTGTTTGATGGGGGCCAGCCGGGAGGACCAGGGGCCAGACTGGGTGAGGAAGTCTTCTCACTGACCTTTCTTCTTCATTTTTCTCTTTCAACACTGACTGTCGGTTTGGCATGCGTAAAGAACAAGGGAGAGGGGAACCAGAAATGATCAAATCCTGCCCCTTCGATTCCACAAGGATGTATTAACATGAAAAGCATTGAAACTTGCAGATTGTGTATCCTCTGTGTATCCCAACTCTAAATTAGGTAAGAGAACAGAGTCTTCCACCTGAAACAGGCTGCCTGTTTTCCTCAAATGTAATCGGGGACATGGAGAATTAGAGGAACTCGTGTATCATAGAATAAAGGAGAAAGGGTGAACACACCAGAAGCCCAAGAGCTGTTTCTCAGACTCGGTTGGTCTATTGGTTCTGATTGTGAAAATGCACGTAACCAGGGGAGACAAATGAAAAACAGAATTTTGGCAATGGGGAAATTATGAAAGAGGAAAGGCAAGCAGCAGGCAAATCGGAGACTTAAGTCTGAGACCCGTTGCTATGGTAATTCGGTTGATTGGCTTTGAACTAATCTTTTACTATCCAGAAGTTCTAGGACTCCTGACCGTATGTTAAATGACATGTAAGTAACTTTGTTGGTGACATTTGCTTTGTATGGACATCATATCAGAGTGGGAGTGAGCTAGGTGGTGTAATTTTGTGAGGAACATGGCAGGTTGTGCCAGGGACTGTGGTGGCCACAACAACCAAAGATAATGGGTGGTGGAGCCTAACGTCTGCCTGATTAGGTCTGCGAGGTGTTAGGGAGTGTCTGTGAGGCTGTCCTGGGGCTACCTAAGCGGCCAGTGTTTGAAAGGGCTTCAGGGAACACTGTATCTTCAAGGGGAAGGTTTCAGCTAGAAAAGGAAGGAGAAAGGAATGTTTAGAGAAAAGATTTAGGACACATGAGGGTTTCCTTTTAAAATTGTGGTAAAATATCCACAAAATTGACTATCTTAACCATTTTTTAAGGGCAGTTTCACGGTATTAAGTTCATTCACATTGTTGTGCAACCATCACCACCATCCATCTCCAGAACTTTCTCATCCCTGCAACTGAGACCACACCCACTTAGTTTATATGCCTCCACCCCAGGACCTCTCTATTCCACCTGCTGTCCCTATGAATTTGAGACTCTAGGGGTCTAACATAAGTTGAACCACAGATATTTGTCCTTTTGTGTCTGTCTCGTTTCACTGAGCATGATGTTTCCAAAGCTCATCCATTCTGTAGCATGCGTCAAAATTCCTTTTTATGGCTGAATAATATTCCATGGCATGTATAGAGCACATTTTGTTTATCCATTTATTCGTTATGGAACATTTGGGTTTTTTTCATGGATGAAAATTTGGAAAGTATACCCCTCCAAATAAGAGGAAAACCCAAATATGCTTTAATGTTTTCTCCCCACTCTTTACTTTCATCTTCTAGAATAAGATCATCAGTGAGTTTAATGTCTGTTCATTTTTTCCATTATTGAAATTGGGTTAGACTCTACTAAGTATGGGCAGCATTGTACAGCAAAGAAACTCTCATAGGATGCTAGTGGTAATGTAAATTATTATATTTACAAAGGGAAATTGTTGGGCATTATGTTGTAAACATGATGGTCCGTATATGCTGTGACCTAAAATTACAAACCGAGAGAAATGTGTGCTTGTTTGCACCAAGGAGCACGTGAAAGTTTGTTCGTTAGAAGCAGCATTTATGTTACTAAAAAACCCCAGAAAAACATATAAATGCCAGCCAACTGCAGCATTAATAAACAGTGGAATACTGACGGGGGACTACTATACAAACAATCCAAATGAACCACTTATGTCTACATGGGTGAATCTCACAAATATAAGGACAACCAAAGGGAGACCAGATAGAAAAGAATTTATTGTTCCATTCACCAAAAATAATCATAGGACACCAAGCTATCTTGTTTGGAATACATATTTTAAAATTATAAAACACAACCCCTAAAAATAAATCTGAAAATCGTGGTGAAATTTTCAGAGATTTCTTCCATGAATTCTTTCTTTCTTGCTGTTCCCTCTGTTCTTTTTGTTTTTGTTTCTTTTCTTTGGAACTTCAATAAGATGGATGTTGGGATTTCTAGAGTTATTAACAGTATCTAAACATTTCATCCTTTCTCTTTGTGCTGAGTGCTGTTTGAAATGTACTTCCTTGCCCATCATTGAGATGGCTGTCCAGAGTTTCTTCTTTCTGTCCAGGAGCACAGTATATAAGCTGGAGTGCCTTGGGATTCATCTTTTCCTGCTCTTGTTTTGAAATTTGGATTTTTTTCCCTGTTAGTCACAGCTCCCTGTTTCTTATCTTTTTTTTTTTTTGAAGATTTTATTTATTTATTTAACAGAAAGAGACAGCGAGAGAGGGAACACAAGCAGGCAGAGTGGGAGAGGGAGAAGCAGGCTTCCCGCCGAGCCGGGAGCCCGATGCAGGGCTCGATCCCAGGACCCCGGGATCATGACCTGAGCTGAAGGCAGACGCTTAACGACTGAGCCACCCAGGCGCACCCCTGTTTCCTATCTTGCAGGGATTCAGCAAAACATTCATGCCCCAAAGACATAGCTTTAGGTTTTTGATATATTTTTAAAAGATTTTATTTATTTATTTGAGAGAGCTCAAGTGAGCATGAGCGGGGGGGAGGGGCAGAGGGAGAAACAGACTCCCCACTGAACAGGGAGCCCGATGCAGGACTCGATTTCAGGACCCTCGGATCATGACCTGAGCTGAAGGCAAACGCTTAACCCACTGAGCCACCCAGGCGCCCCAGGTTTTTGTAATTTTAAAGTCTTCATAACTTAGTGAAGCCAGGTCAGAAACTGTTCTCCTTTAAGGAATGTTCAGTAAACATGGTCTTTTGAATTTTAGTTGGAAGCTCCCACAATGACACCAAGTCAACAGTCAGCTTTTCTCAGAAGCATCCCCAGAGATACACACACAGTGGTGGGCCCTGGGACAGAACTATTCTAACTCCATCTTCCATGGCCCAGTGATGAACTTCAATGCTTTATTATGGTTTTAGGTAATTACACTTCTCCCTGCCAACTGGTTTAGTGTAAACTACATTTTTAGTTGCTAGCACTGAATTCATGTGTACGGCTGTGTGGAAAAAAAGGAAGGATGAAGTGAAGCTGGCCAGATATGTTTTAAGCAGGAAATGCAGGATATCAATAATTCTAAGCCACTACCAACTGCTGAGATTTATCTCTGTAATCACGTCATTCTCCCTCAGGTACTACTTATTCCTTGTTTTTGAAGATTTTTTCCCTCTGGAGATTTCCAAGCTCACAATCCCAGGACAAGTTGACTGAATCCCTTTTTTCGGACTTTGGCTTGCTGTGGTACCTGGAAGAGCCCAGAAAGGAAGAGTTCTGGAAATTTAAGGTGCTCCTCAAACAAGAGCCTCTGCAACTTGACCTCAAGCCAATCCCGTGGACTGAGTTAAAGAAGGCTTCAAGAGAAGATCTAGCGAAGTTGTTGGACAAGGATTACCCAGGAAAGTGGGCATGGGAGGTGACCCTGAACCTGTTTCTACAGATCAATCGGCGTGACCTCTGGACAAAGGCTCAGGAGGAGATCAGAAGTAAGTGTAGGGTGAAGGGGCAGTGACCTATGGAGGAAGGTTGGTCTGCTGGGAGCTTATAAGAATGAAGGTGATGTTATTGAGTTAGTGGCCATCCTCCATCAACTGAGAATGTGTTGTGGGTTGAGGGAGACTTGGAGGTCATGGAGGAATTGCACGCCAACTCTGAGCATACGTGGGCTAGTGATGAACTGTGGATGGGTAGTGTCCTGCTCATCTAAGGGGTGTCTCCCCATTTTTAGGCAGTTCCTAAGCAGCAAGCCACTGTTAGGTCAGCTTGCCACATGTCCATAAGTTTGGTCTGAAAGGACATAATGTGCCCAGATGGATTTAGAAGGTTCATTGCTCACCCACAACAGGAACATGAGACTCATGCTCATGTCCATTCCTCTTAACCCTTGAATCTCTCAGCAGGGGTCTATGGAGGTGCGCTCAGGCAGATCTGGGTCATAGGAACCTAGAGAGTCAGAGATCCTGATCTTAGGTGATGGCTGCTGACAGCCCTGTCTGCTGCCCTCCAGAGACAGATACTAGCTTTTTACCCTAGCATGTCTCCAGAGAGTGAGAGACATCTCTGAATTTCTCCAGAGGGGGAAGAAAGACCTGTTTTTAGAAACAAATCTTCCTTTGCCCCAGAGAGAGGAAGGACCATTGGTACATCCCAAGAATGTTTTCTAGTCATACATCCTTGAACAAAACCATTAGTGCCCTTTGCTTGGAAGGCATGCAGAAATTCCTCACCTAGTGTGGCATATATTTCTCCGGTGCAAGGTATGATCCTTGTCATATGATCCTTTTGTAATTTTGTTGACCTCCCGTAATGGGTTGCCTTGAACATGGAAGGTACATCATAAGGGCAGGTTGAATGCATTATGGTTCAGGGGTCGGTTTCTGAAATTAACCTGCGGTCAGCATGGTGGAACAGAAATAGCTTATGGTTTCAAGTCAGACAGATGTGGGACAGACACCTGACCCTGATATTTATTCACTAGTGCAAATCAATCAAGTGAAACATTCTCCCAACACTTTTTAGGTAAAGTGGGAGTAGAATGAGTCTTGATGGGTTATTGACATGGAAGACATGGTATCGGTAGGGACATTCTCAACCCTGGTTCCTGGCAGACACTCAGTAAATGATATAGTGCTTGTGGATTTTTTACTGGGGAGATGAGACCACCCCCCTTCTGGTTTGGAATGGAATTCACACTATGTAGCCTATAACTCTGAGACAGGCTTCCAGTTTTGGTCAAGTGCTTCCATGGACATGATTTTAGATAAATTATGGTCCTAACAAAAACTAAGTTAACGAGACTGGTCATCCGTGGACATGCAGTAGTCTTTACATATGTGCACAAGTAAATCTCTAAGGGTCATTCTGAGTGTCAACGGGTGCACTTTTTAATTGTCTGGTATCTTCTCCCTGTGAACTCAGAGAAACCCAACCCATAAAGAAATCACATGAAGGAAAAATTCCATCTCCTATGGGAAAAGGAAACCTGCCTTCTGGTTCCCAGTGATTTCTACAAAGAAATCACAAAGTGTAAGTATGAAAAGCTGCATGCTGCATATAGCACCAGCAGGAGAGCCTTCACCCACTGTGGTCTTGCAAGGTCCAGAGGGAATCGGAAAAACACTTTTGAGAAAAGTGATGCTGAAATGGGCAGAGGGGAACCTCTGGAAGGACAGTTTCACATTTATCTTCTTCCTCAATGGCTGTGAAATGAACGCTATGACCAAGACCAGCTTAGTGGAGCTCATCTCCAGGGACTGGCCTCAGTCTTCAGAGCCAGATGAGGACATCTTCTCTCAGCTGGAGAGGATTCTTTGGATAGCTTTGAGGAACTGAAATCTGACTTGGAGCAAATGACTCAGTTGTGCGATGACCAGAGACAGCGACAGCCAATGCAGATTATCCTGAGCAGTTTGCTGCAGAAAAAAATGCTTCCAGAGTCTTCTCTGCTTATTGCATTGGGAACAGTGGGCATGAGAAAAAATTATTTCTTATTGCAGTGTCCGAAATACATAACCCTCTCAGGATTCTCTGAACATGAAAGGAAGCTGTATTTCTACCATTTCTTCCGCGAGAGGAGTAAAGCCTTGAAAGCCTTCAGTTTTGGGAGGGGCAATATGCCGCTGTTTCTCTTCTGTCATAATCCCCTTGTATACTGGCTGGTCTGTACTTGTATGAAATGGCAGCTGGAGAGAGGAGAAGACCTTGAGATTGTGTCTGAAAGCACCACTTCTTTGTATGCATCCTTTTTTACCAGTGTATTCAAATCAAGAAATGAGAACCGTCCACCGAAGCAGAGCAGAGCCCGACTGAAAAGCCTGTGTTCCTTGGCTGCAGAGGGAATATGGACTCGCATGTTTGTGTTTTGCCATGGGGACCTCAGGAGGAATGGGGTATCTGAGTCCGATGCCTTGATGTGGATGGGCATGAGACTCCTTCAAAGGAATGGCGAATGTTTTACCTTCATACATGTGTGCCTCCAACAGTTTTGTGCCTCCATGTTATATCTGCTCAAAGAATCCAAGGACAGTCCTAACCCAGCCATTGGAAGTGTGACCCAGCTTGTGACAGCAAGCGCGAGTCAGGTCCAAGGCCACTTGTTCCAGATGATAACATTCTTGTTTGCATTTTCAACTGAAAAAATAACCAACATGCTGGAGACATCCTTTGGTTTTCTCCTGGCCAAAGAGATAAAGCAGGAAATAACCCAATGCCTTAAAAGTTTAAGTCAGCATAACTCTGATCAGGAGGTAGTGAATTTCCAGGAATTGTTCAGCAGTTTGTTTGAGACCCATGAAAAAGAGTTTGTAGTACAAGTGATGGATTTCTTTGAGGAAGTTAGTATTTATATTGGTAACACAGAAGACTTGGTGATATCTGCATTCTGCCTAAAACATTGCCCAAATTTGCAGAAACTTCACCTGTGTCTAGAAGATGTCTTCTCAGATGACTCTGGATCCAGCACAAAGTGAGTCCATCTATAATTTCTCCCACCCCCCATGCCACACACGCCATACTTGTTGCTTGTTTCAGGTCCCAGTGGATCCTTCATGGAGCCTTATACTTAAAAAAAAAAAACAAAAAACAAAACACCATGGCTTTTTTTTTTTTTAAGATTTTATTTATTTATTTGACAGAGAGAGAGAGTTAGCAAGAGCAGGAACACAAGCGGGGGAGTGGGAGAAAGGGAAGCAGGCTTCCTGCTGAGCAGGGAGCCCGATGCGGGGCTCGATCCCAGGATCCTGGGACCATGACCTGAGCTGAAGGCAGACGCTTAACGACTGAGCCACCCAGGCGCCCCAGCTTTTTTAACCAGAGAGACTGCTTTGAGTTCTGGCTCTGCCATTTGCTAGCTGTGTCACCATGAACAGTAAGTTCTTAAGTTTTTCTATCTGTATAAAGATGCGTGACACTTTACCTACTTGGTGGGGCCAATATGAGGTTGAAAGGTAAGCAGGTTTTATTGTTGCCATGACTATGCTTCCCCCCCACCCCCACAGCATTTGAACATATCCATCAGGAAGGGACTCTTGGAAGCTTGTGAGTGGTTTCCTTGGGCTTCTCTTCTCCTCTTTGCTGGTCTAACCTGTATCTTTTCACCAGCTGGTTCAGATTACCAACTCACACTTCAGTTCTAATAGTCTATTAATAGATTATTTTTACTCCTCCAAAAAATATATATATCAACTTTCATGGTTACACTTTTGGTTTTTAGTCTTTTAAATTGAGGTATAATTGACACATAGCATTATACGAGTTTCAGCACAACATCATGATTCAGTATTTGTATATGTTGCAAAATGATCACCACGATATGTCTAGTTAACAGCCGTCACCACACATAGTTACACAATTTTTTTTCTTGTGATGAGAATTTTTTTTTTTATTTTAAATAAACTCTATACCCCACGTGGGACTTGAACTCATGACCCCAAGATCAAGAGTTACATGCTCTTCTGACTGAGTCAGCCAGGTGCCCCATGATAAGAACTTTTAAGATCTGCTCTCTTAGCAACTTTCAGATATGTAATACAGTATTATTAGCTACAGTCACCAGGCTATACATTACATCCCCAAGACTTTATTTTATACCTGTATGTTCTTATTTTTGGATATAGTTCTCCATTTCGCTGGTGGATCACCAAATACCAACCTTCATTTACACCACAACTAAGCATTGTCACCTAACGGAGGAAGAAGTGTAGACTGAATACGGTTGAGTAGCTTGTCCAGAGTCACATAGCTAGTAAGTGGTTCAGATGGGGTTTGATCCCAATTGCTCTGGCATCAGGGCCCATTTCCTTAACCACTAGGCCATATTGACTCAGTGTACCTGACTGCCCTCTCCTCGTTCAGGCACAGGTGTCCATGGGTCAGCTTTGAGGGGCCCTGAAAATGGCGTCCTGCTTGTTTTGTGAACGTGTTGAGCTGCTTTGAGCCACTGGAGAGTCACAGTCTTCGTTCTCCCCGTACTCTCAGTAAGAAGCTCTCCTTCTGGCGAGACCTTTGCTCTGTGTTCACCACCACCAAGAACTTCCAGGCGTTAGATTTGGACAACTGTAATTTCAGTGAAGCCTCCCTGGCGATTCTCTGTAAGGCTCTGGCTCAGCCTGTTTGTAAACTCCAAAAGTTCATGTAAGTCGGATGTTAACCGTTCTTTAAGTAACTGAGTTTCATTCTTTCTACTCTGGCTTTTTTGGAAAGGCCAATGTGTAAGCACAGAGCTACAATCCACTGTCTCAAGAAAAGTTGTGGAACACTTTCCCTGATACCAATGTTTTATTGAGCAAGAAGCAAACTGTTGGCAAATGGGGGGGACTTCAGAACCAAACATGGTCAAGGCGCTCAGTCCCCAGTCACCACAGGTCAGTTTCTAAGCACTAATGGGGAAGTGCTTGGTTTTCTGCGCCAGAGAGCACTCCCCTTCTCAGGGCGCCAGCTCGCTTGCATGTAGACTGTTAGTAGAAAGCTACAAGTTCACGTTGACACGAAGAAAGTGTAAGTTTTTAAAGCAGAGTATGCATTTCAGGGACATCAGTCTTACGTTTGGATTACATGACCATGTGTGTTTTGGTTTGGGGGTACATTTGGGGTCTTCCTCTAACAGATGTTTTATTTATTTATTTATTTAAAGATTTTATTTATTTATTTGACAGAGAGACACCCCGAGAGAGGGAACACAAGCAGGGGGAGTGGGAGAGGGAGAAGCAGGCTTCCCGTGGAGTAGGGAGCCCGATGCGGGGCTCGATCCCAGGACCCTGGGACCATGACCTGAGCCGAAGGCAGATGCTTAACGACTGAGCCACTCAGGTGCCCGACTCTAACAGATGTTTTAAATGTAGTGGTTGCAGAGCCACAGAGAGAATTTGGTGACACTTGCTGGGATGTTGATGGGTGAATAGATGTTTCCCAGGTAACGAAGGGACCAATGGGAAAATAGCCCTAAGTTCATGAAGGAGAAAAATAATAAGAATAGACATAGAGACAAGGCAGCATTTATAAAACAGCTCTTTAGCACAGAGGCGGCCGCTTTAGGCACATTCCTTATCTGTATTGTTTCCTTTTAATCCTCAAACGGTCTCACTGTCACCTTAATACAGATCACACACAGAAGCCCAGAGGAGCACACAGCTACTCCCTGGTACTTTGGATATCTGGGTTTGCCTGGGTCATGCTCTTCTCTTCACCCCCAGAAGTTTATCTCTTTCAGCTTAAATGTAACTCCTCCTTCAGCTCAATGCTCACTTCTTTTTTTTAAAGATTTATTTCCTTATTTGAGAGAGTGGGGGGAGGGGCTGAGGGAGGGAGAATCTCTAGCAGACTCCCTGCTGAGCAGGGAGCCCAAAAGTGGGGCTCGATCCCAGGACCCTGGGATTATGACCTGAGCCGAAATCAAGAGTTGGCCACTTAACCTACTGGGCCACTCAGGTGCCCCAAAGCTCACTTCTTCATGGAAGATTTTCTATGCTCCCAAAGCACTTTTTATATGTCTTTTTTTTGGTCATAGTTATCACACATCTAATTATTGGTTGCTGTCTTTGTGCAGAAGAGCTAATATAGTAGGTCTGAGGCTGTTGTCCTTAGAAAGGACTGCTTGCTAGGTTGGCCTTTGGCTGGCATGTTGGAACTTGGGTTTTGGGGAGAATTCCCACCACCCTAATTGATAAGAAAGGCTCGCTGTTCCCATACTGTGTAAACAATGTGGTTTATGCTGAAGACTTGCTTTCCTTCTGTGAGTCTGAGATTTTGTCTCATGCTGGGCAGTGGGTGCCTCTGTGACCATCCTGATAAACACCCTGGGTGCTGAGTCTCCAAAAAGCATCCCTGGTAGATGACTTTTCACGTGCATTGTCACGGTGTGTTGCTGGGGGAATTTAGCACGTCCAATGGCGACTCCATTGGCAAAGACCCTTGGAAGCTTGCACCTAGTTTCCTCTGGATTTTGCCCTTGTGCCTTTTTCCTTTGCTGATTTTGCTTTCTGTCTTTGCACTGTAATCAGTCATAGCCATGAGCGCAACTATATGCCAAGTCTTTTGGGTCCTAGCAGGTCACTGAAGCCAGGGAAGGTTTGGGGACAGTGTTTCTGTGTTGAGTACACCACCATGGTGGGAGAGGTGATACCTCTTTGTCCTCTCATCTCCACCAGCTAGCAAAACACAGAACTTGGTAGGGGCTCATTAAATATCTGTTGAGTGAATGAATGGATCCCTGTATTATGAAAATGGGTTCTTTATTTCAGATAAGGAAACTGACTGAGAAATGAACTGATAAAGACCCCACACAGAGTAAAATGTGGGTCATTGAACTTTTGTTTTCTTCTGGGAAATGTGTTAAAGATAAAGTAGGGGAGGGCGCCTGGGTGGCTCAGTTGGTTAAGCGACTGCCTTCGGCTCAGGTCATGATCCTGGAGTCCCGGGATCGAGTCCCGCATCAGGCTCCCTGCTCAGCGGGGAGTCTGCTTCTCCTTCTGACCCTCTTCCCTCTCGTGCTCTCTATCTCTCATTCTCTCTCTCTCAAATAAATAAATAAAATCTTTAAAAAAAATAAAGTAGGGGACTGGTGTGCTCATAAATGGGCTTTTAGCATATGGATTTTAGTGCCAGATATGAGGAATAGTATAGCAAGGGAGAGGTTGTGAGTGGGCTCGAAAGTGAGCGGTCTGTCGGTGAATGAATGAATGAATGAATGAATTTTATTGGTGAATTTAGATGCGGTCAATGTGATGACCACATGAAGGAGATGAGTAATTTGAGACATCCGGGTGAAGGCATGAATTAAATTGTGCATGTCTTCCCTCAGGTTGCAAAATGAGGAAGAGAGTTTCTCTTCACAGTGTACATGGAAACCAGTCATTGGTATTATACCTAAAGTTCTTTAGCTTTATTTATTTATTTATTTATTTTAAAGATTTTATTTATTTGACAGAGACACAGAGAGAGAGGGAACACAAGCAGGGGGAGTGGGAGAGGGAGGAGGAGGCTTCCCATCGAGCAGGGAGCCTGATGTGGGGCTCGATCCCAGGACCCTGGGATCATGACCTGAGCCGAAGGCAGATGCTTAACGACTGAGCCACCCAGACACCCCAAGTTCTTTAGCTTTAGCTTTAATATCACTGGATTCATTTTTAAGTGGTCAAACAAGATAGAGATGATGAGTTCGGACATTTGTCCTCCGAAATATCTAGCCATATGTCTTGGAATCAAGAAATAGTATTCCTTCTCTTTCTTCTCCTGTACATGTGATTTTAAAACAGTGTAATTGAGAGAAGCCTGGGTGGCTCAGTCTGTTAAGTGTCTGCCTTTGGCTTAGGTTCTGGTCACAGGGTCCTGGGATTGAGCCCCGCATCGGGCTTCCTCTGCCCCTCCCCTCTGCTTGTGCTCTCTCTCTCTCTCAAATAAATAACTAGAAATCTTAAAAAAACACAAAAACAGTGTAATTGCTAGGATGAGTAAAGAATGGGGAGCCTGGCTCATTCCCTGAACTTCAAATCCAATCTCTGTCCAGGCATGGGGTTTGAGGAATGTGGGAGGTAATTGTATTTGGGAACGGACCAATCTGTCTGTGATTCCTTGGGCCATAACCCCTCTGGGAGCCAGGGAATCCATCCCTTTCTCTGAGTCTCTGCAGCTGCCACCTGACCTCCAGAAACCAACACCACTCACCTGGGATGGTCACTCCAATCACCTCTGCCTCAGTATCTTGGATCCTGTTTTGTCTTCCATCAATGTGTGTTTTCTTTCTTCCATATACAAGCCAGAGCAATCTTAAAAAATAACATATACCTTACAATCCTTTCCCTGATTTCCCATAACTAGGAAAAAAATTTCCACTGGGCGTGAAGAGAAGAGCATGGCTATATGGTCTGATCCCTTCCTTCTCCCTCATTTATTCTCCACATCAGGCTGTGGCCCGAGGACAGTAACTCTCTTTCAAGCCCTTGACCAAGCTCATTTCTGCTTTGGAAACTTTGTTCTGGCTCTCCTCATTTCTGGACAGTCTTTCTCTAGACTTTCACTTGGCAAGGGCTTCCAAATGCTTTCTCTGACTTCCACTCCCCCAGACTGAGCAGCCCCCACCCCAGTCACTCCATAACTGCATCCTGTGGCTCTTGTCATGAAATTGTGTCTTCCCCTTTGTCTTGCATCTCTCTTGAGTATGGGATGCCAAGTTCTGTGAGTGTCTGGTCCTGGACCATCCCATTCACAGCTATACCCTCCACACACCTTGGCCCACGGTTGGAAGGTCAGGATTTGCTGGATGAAGAGAGGGCATGGGTAGTTTGTGGTGGTTGCATAGTTTAAGGATCATCCTTTAAAGCAGAAGATCTTGTGTCGATAAGTATCTGTATCTTTCTCCGGGAATGCCTTTAGAGTGTGGGCCTTTCTTCTGTTACTTACCCACCTCCCATCTTACAGCAATGTTACCTCTCATGTAGGTATCACAAAACACCAAATTGTTACTGAAGAGTGTGTGGCTACTTTGGACCACTTCACTGATTTCTTAGCTTATTCATGCTTCTGTGTCTTGTTCTGTCCAGCTGAGTTCATTGTTCTCTCTACGTCATTGTGTCCAGTGGCTTTTCCAAGAGACTCTATGAGTCCAAACTTGGAGTAAATTTGAGGCTAACATCCTCTCCCTTTTAATGGTACCCTTTAATGATGAGAATGCACATTGAATATTGGAGATGTTTTTTCCTTATTTCTTTGAGTCTATTGGTTTATTTCTCAAATCCAGCTTTGTAGAGTAGAGATTTTCTCCCTAGTTTTATGGAGGTATAATTTACATATAATACCATACTAGTTTTAGGTGTATGACATGATGATTTGATAAATGTATACATTGTGAAGTGATCTGGTGCTTCACTTCACAGAGTGACACATTTTTTTTCTTTAGAACTTTAAGAGAGGTGCCTGGGTGGCTCAGACGGTTAAGCCTCTGCCTTTGGCTCAGGTTATGATCCTGGAGTCCTGGGATTGAGGCCTGCATCGGGCTCCCTGCTCAACAGAGAGCCTGCTTCTCCCTCTAACCCTCACCCGGCTTATGCTCGCTCGCGTGTTCTCTCTCTCAGATAAATAAATAAAATCTTAAAAAAAAAAAAACTTGGGGACGCCTGGGTGGCTCAGTCGCTAAGCGTCTGCCTTCGGCTCAGGTCATGATCCCAGGGTCCTGGGATCGAGCCCCACATCAGGCTCCCTGCTCGGCGGGAAGCCTGCTTCTCCCTCTCCCACTCCCCCTGCTTGTGTTCCCTCTCTCGTTGTGTCTCTCTTTGTCAAATAAATAAAATCTTAAAAAAAAAACTTTAAGAGAATTTGAAGATCTACTCTCTTGCCGCTTTCAAATATACATGACAGTATTATCAACTGTAGTCACCATGCTGTACGTTATATTCCCAGGACTTATTTATCTTATAACTGGACGTTCATATGTTTTGACCCCCTTCACCCCTCTGACAACCACCAATCTGTTCTCTGTATCTAGGAGTTAGTTTTTAGATTCCACATAAAAGTGGAAACACACAGTATTTGTCTTTCTCTGCCTGACTCATTTTACTTGCAGATACAGAGATTGATACCATTTTCATTCTTGTTCAGCTGTAGGTCATTTCTTAAAAAAAAAATCCTTTGGTAGTATTTCAGATTCTTCTTTATCCCTCCTAGTTTACCAATTTCAATGGTAATGGATCCCTGTGTGGAGTTTGTTTAACTTAATTTTCCTGGCACTTACTGGGACCCTTTCAATTGTAGAACTGACAAATGATTACTAAAGTAAATAGCTTTTGGGAGTTGTGTTTAAGTTCAGGAAAACTATCAGAATTGCTTACTTCTGCCCTAGAAAGGAGGTGAAAACTTGAAACCATTTGTCTTAATGTCATCAAGATAAACTTAGATTTTTATAGGGTTTGGACCTAAAACTTTAAAGAAAGATGAGCAAGCTAGGGCGCCTGGGTGGCTCAGTTGGTTAAGCATCTGCCTTCAGCTCACGTCATGTTCTCCGGGGTCCTGGGATCAAGTCCCATGTTGCGCTGCCTGCTCAGGGGGGAGCCTGCTTCTCCCTCTGCCTGCCACTCCCCCTGCTTGTGTTCTCTCTCTCACTCACTCTTGAATAAATAAAATCTTTAAAAAAAAGATTAGCAAGCTCATTATACAGGTTTCTAGTGAAGTCAAAGGAATAAGGGAAGCAACATGGGGAATATGGTCAATGGTATTGTATTTTTTTTTTAAGATTTTATTTGTTTATTTGAGAGAGAGAGAGAGAGAGAGAGAGAGAGAGAGAGAGAACGATCTGGGGAGAGAGCATGAGCCGGGGGAGAAGCAGATTTCCGGCTGCAGGGAGCCCGCTGCAGGGCTCGATCCCAGGACTCCAGAATCATGACCTGAGCCCAAGGCAGATGCTTAACCGACTGAGCCACCCAGGCGCCCATAAATTTTAATTTTGTAACCATCATGATACTATTTGTTTCATGAAGAAACTAAGAAGTTAATCTGTATTTGCCCAACCTTGCAAAATTATCCAGGAGAAAAGCAAAAATTAGAGTCCAGTTTTCTATAACCCTGGAAACTGGTTCTTCAACAATGGCAGAGATGGTCTTCTGTTGTTATTATTATTGTGTCCTTTAGGGAAAAAAAAACATAGTTTTTAAACAAATGGATCCTTTTTTTGGGGAGTGCAGTCTCATGCATGAATTCAAATACTGCATCTCCCTTTTATGTTAGGCTCCATGCTAGACCTGCAGACGCAAAGAGACATAAGCATAGTGTCCTCATCCTGATGGTGCTTAGGATTTAATATGGGATCAGTCTGGCTCGCCTCCCTGTTAGTGTGTGTGGTGGTATGCAGATGTGCAAGGACTAGGAGAGACAGGAGAGGACCCAGCGGCTGGGTTTCTGCACTTGTCCATTGTCTGAAAATCCCAGAGAGAGAGAATATATAGGTGGGAGTAACCAGGTGTCTAACGGTGTTGTGAACCTAAGTGTGGCAGGCAGGAGAGGTTGGGTGGTTCTTACTTTGTGCTTGGACTCCATGGTGTGAGTCCACCTTTTCCCCAACTTTTGTAGATATAATTTTGCTTCTCACCTTGGAAGTGGCCCCTACTTGCATAAGGCCATTCTTCACAACCCTCATCTGAAATACCTGAACCTGCATGGCACAAGCCTCTCCCACACGGATGTCAGGCAGCTGTGTGAGATGCTGAAACACCCAGTGTGCAGCATAGAAGAGCTGACGTAAGTCTCAGGTTGTCCGTGCGTGGGGATGCTTCTTGTCCAGCACGGAATTCACAGTTTGAATATGCCCATTTCCTTCCCCCATCAACATTTGTCTCCTACATTGAAAACTTTTCACCTCAGCATCTCCAGACCTCTCAGAAAGTTTGTTCCAGCTTTCCTTTCTTTTTCTTCTTTTTCTTCTTCCTCACTTCCTGTGGACACCTGACCTGCCTCTTCTTGGTTCTACCCTCAACGTCAACCATGCCAAAACCAGAACTCCATTTTTCCCCCCTGAAGATATTCATACTCATCTTAAAATGAGAAATCATATTAATGATCACAAGTGTGCTCTTGTGAATCTGGTAGGTGACTACATGGAGGTCAGAAGGGAAGCCATTTGCCCCAAATCATTTCTTCCTCTTGAAAATTATCTGGGATGCTCCTCCCATGGTTGGGTGGTTTCTAGGCAGCCTCAATCCATATTTCAGCAGAAAGCAAAAGGGGGAAGTCGTAGAGGTAGCAATCAACAAAACCAAATCATTAAACCCACCTGGAGAATATGCTCTTCTCTCTCCTAGTTCAGCATTTCTCCTTTGCTATAACAGTTGCAAATATAATTAATGGATTCATATACACTTTGTTAATTGTAACTCAGTCAAGATTCTTCAGGAGACAGAGGCACATGCCATGCATAAGAGTTGTTCGAACACACAAGCTTTCTATAGATCCTGTTCCTCATCTGAGCTGTTTCCATATCATGACATTTGTTTTCTCTACTCTAGCTCTCTCTACTCAGGGGGAACTTACAGAATTCCCTAGTATTTTGCTCTATTTCGTATTATGTCGTTTGCATAAGGTTTTAATATTCTACTTTACCATAAGAACTGGGCAACAGATCTAGAAAACCAGGGGTCAGTGTAGATGTTTATTGCTGGAAACTTTGCCTCTTTGGAACAGACCATCTGTATGCTTGACTTCAGTTTTGTTTTGGGGGTGAGAGGTGCCCCAAATCAGGTTCTTCTCAGATCATTAGTTCTCAACAGAGGGCAGTTTTTTCCCTCAGGGAACGTCAGTGTCCGGAGACATTTTTGATGGTCATCATTGCCTTGGGAGGATGTTACAGGCTTATCTAGTGGGTGGAGGCCAGGGATGCTGCTCAACATCCCACAACACACAGGATGGCTCCCACATCAAAGAATTTTCCAGTTCAACATGTCAGTAGTGCTGAGATTGGGAAACCTGCTCTAGCCTCCAAGATGCTCTGGTGTTTTTTTAAAGATTTTTTATTTTTATTATTTATTTATTTATTTTATTATGTTCAGTTAGCCACTGTATAGTACATCATTTTTTAAAAAAGATTTTATTTATTTACTTGACAGAGACACAGCAAGAGAGGGGACACAAGCAGGGGGAGTGGGAGAGGGAGAAGCAGGCTTCCCGCAGAGCAGGGAGCCCTATGCGGGGCTCGACCCCAGGACCCTGGGACCATGACCTGAGCCAAAGGCAGACACTTAGCGACTGAGCCACCCAGGCGCCCCATACATCATTTGTTTTTGATGTAGTGTTTAATGATTCATTAATTGCGTATAACACCCAGTGTTCATCACAACACATGCCCCCCTCAACACCCATCACCCAGTTACCCCATCCCCCCACCCACCTCCCTTTCCACAGCTCTCAGTTTGTTTCCCAGGGTCCAGAGACTCTCATGGTTTGTCTCCCTCTCTGATTCTCCCCCACTTCATTTTTCCCTCCCTTCCCCTTTACTCCTCCATGTTACTGCTTATGTTCCACATCTGAGTGAAACCATATGATAATTGTCTCTCTCTGCTTGACTTATTTCACTTAGCATCATCCCCTCCAGTTCCATCCATGTTGATGCAAATGGTAGGTGTTCATCCTTTCTGATGGCTGAGTAATATTCCATTGTATATATGGACCACATCTTCTTTATCCATTCATCTGTTGAAGGGCATCTTGGCTCCTTCCACAGTTTGGTTATTGTGGACGTTGCTGCTATGAATAGCAGGGTGCATGTGCCCCTCCTGTTATTACATCTGTATCTTTGGGGTAAATACCCAGTAGTACAATTGCTGGGTCATAGGGTAGCTCTATTTTTAACATCTTGAGAAACCACCATAGTGCTTTCCAGAGTGGCTGTACCAGCTTGCATTCCCACCAACAGCGTAAGAGGGTTCCCCTTTCTCCACATCCTTGCCAACATTTGTTGTTCCCTGTCTTGTTAATTTTAGCCATTCTAACTGGTGTAATGTGGTATCTCATTGTGGTTTTGATTTGAATTTCCCTGACTGCAAGTGATGTTAAGCATTTTTTCATGTGTCTGTTAGCCATTTGTATATCTTCTTTGGAGAAGTGTCTGTTCATGTCTTCTGCCCATCCCTTGATTGGATTCTTTGTTTTTTGGGTGTTGAGTTTGAGAAGTTCTTTTTTTTTCTTCATTTTATTATGTTATGTTAGTCACCATACAATACATCATTAGTTTTTGATGTAGTGATCCACGATCCATTGTTTTCATATAACACCCAGTGCTCCATGCAGTACGTGCCCTCCTTAATACCCATCACCGGGCTAACCCATCCCCCCACCCCCCTCCCCTCTAGAGCCCTCAGATTGTTCTCCAGAGTCCATAGTCTCTCATGGTTCATCTCTCCCTCCGATATCCCCCCCTTCATTTTTCCCTTCCTTCTCCTAATGTCCTCCTTGCTATTCCTTATGTTCCACAAATAAGTGAAACCATATGATGATTAACTTTCTCTGCTTGACTTATTTCACTTAGCATCATCTCCTCCAGTCCCATCCATGTTGATGCAAAAGTTGGGTATTCATCCTTTCTGATGGCTGAGTAATATTCCATTGTATACATGGACCACGTCTTCTTTATCCATTCATCTGTTGAAGGGCATCTCGGCTCTTTCCAGTTTGGCTATTGCGGACATTGCTGCTATGAACATTGGGGTACATATGGCCCTTCTTTCCACTACATCTGTGTCTTTGGGGTAAATACCCAGGAGTGCAATTGCTGGGTCATAGGGTTGCTCTATTTTCAAATTTTTGAGGAACCTCCACACTGTTTTCCAAAGTGGCCGTACCAACTTGCATTCCCACCAACAGTGTAAGAGCGTTCCCCTTTCTCCACAACCTCTCCAACATCTGTTGTTTCTTTCCCTGTCTGTTTTTGCCATTCTAACTGGTGTAAGGTGGTATCGCAATGTGGTTTTGATTTGAATTTCCCTGATGGCTAATGATGATGAACATTTTTTCATGTGTCTGTTAGCCATTTGTATGTCTTCTTCAGAGAAGTGTCTTTTCATGTCTTCTGCCCATTTTTTGACTTTATTATTTGTTTTTTGGGTGTTGAGTTTGAGAAGTTCTTTATATAACTTGGATACCAGCCCTTTGTCTGAAATGTCATTTGCAAATATCTTCTCCCATTCAATGGGTTGCCTCTTAATTTTGTTGACTGTTTCCTTTGCTGTGCAGAAGCTTTTTATCTTGACAAAGTCCCAAAAATTCATTTTTGCTTTTGTTTCCCTTGCCTTTAGAGATATGTCTTGAAGTTGCTGTGGCCAATGTTGGAAAGGTTACTGCCTATGTTTTCCTCTGGGATTTTGATGGATTCCTGTCTCACATTGAGGTCTTTCATCCATTTTGAGTTTATCTTTTTGTATGGTGTAAGAGAATGGTCCAGTTTCATTCTTCTGTAAACAGCTGTCCAATTTCCCCAGCACCATATATTGAAGAGACTGTCTTTTTCCCATTGGATATTCTTTCCTGTTTTGTCAAAGATTAGTTGACCATAGAGTTGAGGGTCCATTTCTGGGGTCTCTATTCTGTTTCATTGATCTATGGGTCTGTTTTTGTGTCTTCTGCCAAAACACAATGATGTTTTGTGATCACAGCTTTGTCATATAGCTTGAAGTCAGGCATTGTGATGCCCCCAGCTTCGGTTTTCTTTTTCAACATTCCCCTGGCGGGTGCTCGCTTCGGCAGCACATATAACATTCCCCTGGCGATTCGGGGTCTTTTCTGGTTCCATACAAATTTTAGGATTGTTTGTTCCAGCTCTGTGAAAAATGTTAATGGTATTTTCATAGGGATTGCATTGAAAGTAGATTGTTCTGGGAAGCATAGACATTTTAACAATGTTTATTCTTCCAATCCATGAGCATGGAATGTTTTTCCAACTTTGTGTCTTCCCCCATTTCTTTTATAAGTGTTCTGTAGTTTCTAAATATAGATCCTTTACCTCTTTGGTCAGGTTTATTCCTAGGTATCTTATGGTTTTTTGGTGCTATTGTAAATTGAATTGATTCCAGATTTTTTATTTTTAAGTCATCTCTACACCCAGTGTGGGGCTTGGACTCACAACCCTGAGATCAAGAGTCACACTCTCCACCAACTAGCCAGCCAGGAGCCCCTATGAGATATTCGCTTAAACTGCATTAAGGCTCAGACCAGGGTTTTACAGCCGCAGAACTATTGACAAACAATCAGATAATCAGGCTTTTTGAGCTTCAGATCATTCTTTGCTGTTGGGGGCTGTCCACAACAATGTAGGATGTTGAGTAGCATCTCTGGTCTCCCTCTACTAGATGCCAATAGCACCCCTCTCCCTATTGTGACAAACAACAATATCTCCAGACACTGACAAATGTCCCCTTGAGGTGAAAAATCTTTCCCTGTTGGAAACCACTGGCTCAGATTTTTCCCCTAGCTTTGGTGGAAAGCAATAAGGGATTAATAAATAAAGTCATGTAATTACACTTGTGCTTTTAAAATCTGGAATGTAGATGGCGGATCTGCTGGTGTGAGACTAGAGGCTGGGATGTGGTTCATGGCCAATTTTGCATGAGCAACTCGAAGCCTGTGGTCATGCCCCACATATGTCTCACGTGCAGATTGGGAATGTGTGACGTCACAACAGAAGCTTGTGACGACATTGCCTCTGTCCTTGTCTGCAATAAGAAGCTGAAGCTTCTCTCCCTGGTAGAAAACCCCCTGAGGAACGAAGGCATGCTGATACTGTGTGATGCCCTGAAGAACCCAGATTGTGTGCTGGAGACACTGTTGTAAGTCTGTCTGGGCAAGTGGGCTCTGGGGAGACTGTGAAAGTGTGCACATGCACCCCTTGATAGTCAAGGTGACCAAATGCTCACTGAGGGAGCCTGTAGAACACAGACTCTGTAGTCAGA
Organism: Callorhinus ursinus; assembly: GCF_003265705.2. Classification (NCBI taxonomy): domain Eukaryota; kingdom Metazoa; phylum Chordata; class Mammalia; order Carnivora; family Otariidae; genus Callorhinus; species Callorhinus ursinus. Next base: position 821,230 of record NW_027397168.1, read on the forward strand.
CCTGACTCTCCCTGCCTTTGTTGCCCTGTCAGAAAAATAGCCAACTCAAACACCTCCTGTATAGAGGTGCCATGAGGTTGAGTTCAGGAGTGCGAGACCTGCCCTTAGGTGCATCTCGTCTACTTGAGAGCCCAGTAAATCCTGGTTATCGTGAAGGACCCATGCCTTTGATATACTGGGTGCTGGAGACTATTGAGACAAGGCATTCATCTAATTCCTTTTAGGAACAGGGTTCATACGTTCTAGGTTATTACTGGGATTCTCCAGAGCTGCCATTTCTCTCCTGCTGCAAACATACAGAGTGAACTGCATCCTCTGCTTCAGGCGGTTGACTAGGGCAGCGGTAGAGTGGATTCTATGTTTGCCCAGTGAGGCCACATGGGCAACTTCGTGTTAAATCAGGCAGACTGCTCTTGTGCCTTAAAGATTTTATTTATTTATTTATTTGAGAGAGAGAATGAGAGAGAGAGAGAGCATGAGAGGGGGAGGGTCAGAGGGAGAAGCAAACTCTCCGCTGAGCAGGGAGCCCGACGTGGGACTCGATCCCTGGACTCCAGGATCATGACCCGAGCCGAAGGCAGTCGCTTTACCACCTGAGCCACCCAGGCGCCCTGCTCTTGTGCCTTAAAGTGGGGATAGGTGCAAGAATACCAAATCCGTGGGCATGCATGAGTAGTCCAGACACACAACTTTGTTGTGTGCATGTATGTGTGCATATAGACATATGCATCGCACACATGCACACACAGTGGCATCTAAGACAGTAGAGGGAAGGAGTACTATCACTGAGATGACATTCTAGACCGTATAAGAAAAATCAACAGTAAAATATGTTCCCAGAACATTAAACATCGAAACCAAACTATGAAAGAAAGAAAGAAAGAAAAGCTTTGATCTGTGAAGATTAGAATGAAAAATCTTCAAGGGTATGAAAGAAATGACACATTGGAAGGTGGAAAGATTTGGCTATTAAATAACTGACTGGTATTACACAATGAATAGAATTAACATGTACTCAATGACTGGTAATTAAAATGCGCTGTATTTTTCTAAAGAGTTCTTCAAGATATATCACTTAATGAGGTTTTTTGTTTATTTGTTTTTGCACTTGAATCTTTTATTCCTTAAAAATACGTGGAATTTAAGAAACAAAGTAAACAAACAAAGAAGGAAAAAAAGAGACAAAAAACCAGACTCTAAATACAGAGAACACACTGGGGGTTGCCAGAGGGGAGGTGGGTGGCAGGATGGGTGACATCATGAAATAGGTGATGGGGATCAAGAGCACACTAACCATGATGAGCACTGAGTAATGGATGGAATTGTTGAATCACTATATTGTACTTCAATAAAAAAATTTTTTAAATGGAAGACTACTGAACGTGCAGGAATGTCACTAGTAATTTTAAAAGCAAAAATGTTCAACAAAATGATATCCTTTACAACAAATGCACAAAATTTTGAAATATATTTCACTTGGCCAGGATTCTGCAAAATGGACAAGTTTACACTATGATGCGAAGTATTAATTTGTTGAGTTTTTTTCAAAGTTAGCAAATAAGTCAAAGCGAAATGAAAAATCCTAAAAGTAAGCCTCAGGACTTCAAAAAAATTTTTTTGGGTGCAAGGCAATAATTCAGTATAACTTAAATTGGCAAAAACTGTAAAGAATACAAGTGGAGATATTCAGGGAGTGCATAGAGTAGTGAAGCCACTGGATCTGATATTATGCAACCATTAAAGTATTAGTGAATTTTCAAAATGCTGGAAAATGGTTATTTCATTGAAAAAAGTATGAATGATGTGTCCATTTTCTGATCTCAAAACGAGAAGACCAGAAGGAAAACCCATCACAGGTGAGCTGTGTTTGCTTATCAGGAACTTATGCTTTTTTCCCGCCGGAGGTCACGCTCAGGGGCCCCCTGAAGCCCAGGTAAGCAGCTGGAGTGAGAGGGGCTGGGTGGGGGTGCTGGTGAGTTAGGAAGCACCTGCCTCTCCCACAGGAGAGTTTCTGCTCCTTTCCACCATGTGACCATCTGCCGTGGAATTCCAGGTAGCTGGCTTGCCTGTGGGAGGTAGAAGTGTGGAATTCCATGTGAAATCTCTTGGTTCTCAAATGTTGACTGCTAATTTTTTTTAAAAGATGTTCAACATAAGGTCACCTAAATTCATTACATCCAGGGGTCACGTTCAGCTGTGAGCTACCAGGTTGTGACTTGTATCTTATGCCTTCCACTATTTTCCAACTTTCCAACAGTGGTTATACAAGAACTCAGAACCACAAAACTAATTTTTCAATAACATTTTAAAAGAAAAATCATGTTAAGTAGGACGTCATCCAGCACATTCCACCAAATAATAAGTATGCTATGTCATGGAGAAGGGATGACTTTGGCTAATGTTACCCAGCTGATGGCGATCTGACTTGGAACTGGAATCTGAGAACTGGAATTTGAGAAGCCCTATTCCATATTCCACATTTTTGCTTCTGTGTTTCTGCAGCTGCTACATGTTCTAATCCTCTTACTTTTCTCAGATGACAATGGAATATGAGGAATGACTTGCAAATTTTGATGTGGCTTCATGAAAATATTACCAGAAGAGCTTGAGTGGGTTGACCAGTTGAGTGTGTGTGTATGTCTTTACAGGCTGATGTGCTGTTGCCTCACCTCTGTGGCCTGTGACTACATCTCCCAAGTCCTTCTGTGCAACAAATTCCTGTCCCTTCTTGATCTGGGGTCAAATTTCCTGGAAGATAATGGAGTGGCACCTCTTTGTGAGGCACTGAAGCATCCAAACTGCAATATTGAGCAGTTGTGGTATATCTGGCTATGATTTACGTGAATGACAGAGTTCCTTTTTTTGGATATCAGCATCCTGGGAAGGAAATGGGAAGGGGTAAAATCATGGGGTCTGCTGAAAGAAAGCAAGGCTGAACGTTGACCCTGCCTGATACTTGTGGGAGTGTCCAGTGGCACTGACATGTGTGAGCTTGACCAAAGAGCTTGACAGGACTTGGTAGGACATGCTACTCTGGAGTAGGGTCTCTGGCCCCCAGAAGACCAGAAATGGAGTCCCAAGTGCCCTGGCTAGCTGGGTGAATTGTGAGGTGCCTCACCTCTCCTCCAGTGTGACATGAAGATAATTATGTTTCCCACATCAAAGAATCGAGGTGACCAGAGGGAATAACATATGTAAAGTACTATTACCAATGGCTTGCCCAAAACAAGCGCTCAGTAAATGATGGCAGAAGGCATATAGCATAGATATCATTCACGGCTTCTCCTGGGCACTGTAAATAAGATGAATTGGTAAATGAAATGCTCCAGTATCTCTGTTTCCATGGATGTCAATTTTATGGAGTGTCACACGCCCACACTCATACACACACGAGTGTGGGTTGCAAGTATATGTGTGTATATCATGGTTTCTTGATCTTAGCACTAATGACATTTTGGCTTTGATCATTCTTTGTTGTGGGGAGCCGCTGTCCTGTGCTTTGTAGGGTGTTTAACACCATCTCTGGCTCGTAACCACTAGATGTCAATAGTACCCTCTCTCCCAGTGTGGCAAACCAAAATTACAGGCATTATTTGATGTCCCCTGGGGCGGGGAGGAGCGACAAAAATCATTCCTGTTTGAGACTCACAGAGACGCATACACACATATATGTATATGTCAGACTCATGAAAATATGTACACATATGTTAGCAGGTGGTAAGTACTGTGGAGAGCTCAGAGGTAGGGCACAGACTAGGGACATAAGACTATATAAAATATTCAGGGAGGTCCTCACCAAAGGTGACATTTGTATAGAGATTTGGAGGAGGTGAAGGGGTAACCCCACTGATATTTGGGCAGGAATGTTGCAATCAGTGAGAACGGGAGCCGAGGCCCCCAGGGGAGCAGAGACAGGCAGCAGAATTGCAGTCCAGCATGTTGGGCAGGAAGATGGAGGCCGTGAAGTCATGGAACCATCACCATCACCATCTCAGAAGTACTTGGGTACTTCTTCCTTCATATGAATAAATGAAAACAAGCCAAGCTCTGCGAGGTGGGACCTCATGATTGTGTCTGTCGGTGTGTATTTCCCCCCAGGTTGGTGGATTGTTGCCTCACTTCTCTCTGTTGTAAGGACCTCTCTGCCGTTCTTGTTTGCAATGAAAAGCTAAAGACCCTGAAACTAGGGAGCAATGACATCCAAGACGCAGGTGTCGAGCAGTTATGTGAAGCTCTGAAGCATCCGGACTGTAAAGTAGAGAATCTTGGGTGAGTGTCCACTGATTGCCTTTATGAGAAGGCGTACCTATTTCAAGAATAGGAAAACCTCAAGGATTGGTGGTACATAAAGGAAGCAAGTTTAAGAACAAGTGTGTCCTGAACGATGTGATAAGTAAAATGCTATCCCATGAAGCCAGGGCTTGCTCAACTTTGGCTCTATTGACATTTGGGACTGGGTGGTTCTTTGCTGTGGTGGGGAAGGGGGTCTCGTCCTGCTCATTGTACGATATGCAGCTGCATCCCTGGCTTCTCTCTATCCATGAGATGCCAGTTTTACTCCCCAGGTGTGTCAAATGTCTCTAGATATTGCCACATGTCCCCCAGGGGACACAGTGTTCTTGGTTGAAAAACACTAGACTAGACTGTAAAGTGCCCTGTGAGGCATGGGATTTGGCATCTCACAGTGGTGTGCCTTCTGGTGTGTGTTTCCCTGTTGCAGGCTGGAAATATGTCAGCTCACCAGTACCTGCTGTGAGGCCCTGGCCTCGGTTCTCACTGTCTGCAGATCACTGAAGAGCCTGGATCTGCACTGGATTAGCTTGGACCATGATGGGGTGGTTGTGCTGTGTGAGGCCCTGAACCACCCAGACTGTGCCCTGCAGCAGCTCCGGTGAGTGGATGTCCTTTCCCTCAGAGTCAAATCAGCCCATGGTAGGTTTTCCCAGTCTTGGCATGACTGACATTTGGGTCGGGAGTCCTTTGCTGTGGGGACTGTCCTGAGCATTGCGGGATGCTGAGCAGCATCCCTGGCCTCTCCCTGCATATTATTACATGCCCATAGCACCTTCCTTCAGTCATGATGATCAAAAATGGGAACTTCAAAGTTGCTAAGAGACAAGATTTCAGTTGTTCTCACCACAAAAAAGAAACTATAATAATGTGACATGATGGAGGTATTAGCTAATGCTAAGTTGGCAATCATTTGGCAATTTAGAGATGTATCAAACCAATGTGTTGTATACCTGAAACTTATCCAATGTTCTATGTCAATCATATCTCAAAAAAATAATAATAAATTAATTGAAAATTAAAACAGAAGAGCTAGAACATCCATTCCCTGAAATAAAAAAAACGAACATCTCCAGATCTTGTCAAATGTCCCCGGAGGGGCAGAATTGCCCCAGGCAAGAACCACTGCCTTACGGTAAACACCACCTCCTGCTCACATTGTCCATAGAGAAGGAACATCAGCTCAGACATGGTGGCTGGATGTATAAAGGGCTGAGCAGTTCTGACCCAGAGGCACTTTCCTGGAAGTGCAGCAGTCAGCGTTGTTCTGAAAGTCACATTTGCATGTGAAGTGTATGCATTTGACATCCGTAGAATGAATATTTGGGTGCCCTCCATACACCAGGCCCCTGGATGACATGCTGGGGAGGAACAGAGTGGATCACATCCCTATGCTCCACATTCCTCTCCTCGAGGAAAAATACGTGCTTTCTCTGCACACTCAAAACGATCTTGCCAGTCACCTCTCGGGAAGAATGGCTTAGAAGTAGGCCCTGGGATGTAGAGAGGTGAACAATCATGTGTAGAGTCAAGAAACCTTTATTTCTATTTTCCCAGCCTTTGCAAATCTCCTTTTGATGAGGAGATTCAGACGCTGCTCACTGCTGTGGAAGAGAAAAATCCCCACCTGACCATTTCCCATCTTCTCTGGGTCAACGAAGAGTACAGGATCGGGGGTGTGCTCACCTGACGGGGGAACACCTCAAAAATCTCACAAAGCCTTCTCCTTGGTCACAGTGGGCCATCCTCCTCCCAGCACAGCCTGTCCTGTAAACTGTAATTCATGGTGGTGGGGGCTGTGATTTCAGGCCTGTCCCTTTAGAGTCCTAGTGGTATGACTGTGGGTGTGCCATCTGTGCCTAAGCCCCCATCCCCACCTTTAAAATTCCCATCTTAGCTTGTGATAGAGGAATACATTAAAATGGATGAACACTTTAGAAAGCATGACTTTATTTTCTTAGTGAGTGTCTTGGGAAGCAGGAGCTTGGATTTGAAGGAACCACAATCCTTTGACGATTTTGACTCAGAAGCGATGGTAGAATGCATCTATAGATTCTAGATTTTATTGCTATCACTACATTTAGCACCCACTCAAACTTTCCATTTTTAGTTTGTTCAAATTTGCATTTGATCAGTTTCATGGTCTAATAAAAAAATACATTTCCAAATCTGTACTTACCCTTTAGAATATGCCACTCCAATAGCCTTTTAAAAAACTTCAGTATTCTCTTTTCCAAATGTTACACAGTTTAATCCAACGTTTTCTTTTTCAAATATACGTAAATACCTCATTGTCTTAATTAAACTTTGTCTGGTTTTCTGTTGCCTCTATAAGAAATTGTTCATGCCTTATTGACCCTATATAGAACTTAATTTTTGTTGAGTATTTTGAAAACTTGCAACAAACTATTTTTCAGAGAAGTTTTACATCTACCACAAAAGTGAGAGGAAGGTACAGAGATTTTCCATACACTCCCTGACCCTATATATGTCCCTGGTTGATCTAAGGAGCGGACAAATCCCAGTCACGATCCATCCCACTTGTGTTGTCTTTGTTGTTGCTGTTGTTGAAATTGGCAAGCTTACTCTAAAAATAATACGGAAATGCAAAAAATATAGAATATCCAAACCAATCTTGAAGAATAACTTATTGACAGACTTGCCATAAATAACATACATATGATTCAGGGTCATCTCATCTATCTTGTGAATTTTCTTTTTATTATTTTGCCCAATTTTCTATTTGGCTTTTGGCCCCTCTCTTGATTTTAAATAATTCTGACGCTATCCCTCTATCTGTGCTATTTTTATTTCCCCTTGAATCTTTTCTGTACATCCAGGAATACTTCTTCCTAGGGCAAACTCTGAAAATAAAGGACAGTCTGGTTGACTGATGAGGGACAAGGGAGGAGGGCTCTCTGGGTGATTTGGGAAGCACATCATGAGCTCTTGGGGAGTCACGTGGACATTAGAGATGCTCACAGGTTCTGAGGTAAGATAGACTAACTTCAAGTGGGATATCCTCCAGATGTAGAAGACGTGGGGCCCTAAGTAACAGGAATTGTGTTATTTAAGTCAAGGGAGAGACCAGTTTCCAGATCAAATGGAGATGGTCAGTATGAGCTAATCATGGTGTCAGCCTGATTCTGGAAACAGGAAATGCCCATTTGGAAATACTGTAACTGGAACCCTTGACCCAACATTCAGTTTCTTTTTTTTTTTTTGATGATTTATGGTTTTATTTATTATTATTATTATTTTTATTATGCTCAGTTAGCCAGCATATAGCACATCGTTAGTTTTTGACGTAGTGTTCAACAATTCATTAGTTGTGTATAACACCCAGTGCTCATCACAACACGTGCCCTCCTTAATACCCATCACCCAGCTACCCCATCCCCCTACCCCCGTCCCTTCTGAAACCCTCAGTTTGTTTTCCGAAGTCCATACACTGAGTTTCAATTCCACCACAGATGGCAACTTTGACTCTGAACTTAGATTCTTCCACAGGGAACATAGAAACTTCTCTCTGCCTGTTGTTTAGCAGATTTTCAGGAACTTTAAATTAATTACCAAAAATTACCATTAATTGCCAGAAGAGGCTGGTGAAGACTTGCAATGGGGATAAAATTTGCTTCTCATTAGAGACGCCCCAGATTCTCCCGGCAGACAGTGTTCCTGAGACACAGCTGACATGGTAATGTCATCTCTGTGGGGAGATGAGGTCTAGGGACCCTGTCCCTATAACTGTGGCTCATCCTGATTGACACTTCCCTGCACCGAACTCTGGAGCAAGGACCAGCCAGGTGAGTGCTTTCTTATGTTCAGTCTCACGGCAAAAACCAGGAGACAAGTAGTCTCCAACAGGAGAGGAACTCAGAACTGGGTTTGTATAGTAAGGTTGTAGAGGACAGGTACTAAACCTGCCTGCGCTCTGGCTGGGTTGGTGGCTGGGGACATGTGTTGGGGAGTGTCTCTGGGTAGGACCACAGTGGAGAGAGTCACTGTAGATCTCTGTGTCCTAGAGCCCTTGACAATGAGGGGAAAAAAGACGGGGATCTCTTAATCTGAGCCAAATTTTGGATGAGCAGAGTCGCTGACCTCCTCAACCATGTACAGAAGAGTCTGCTTATTTTCTCAGACCTAACAGATTTTAGACTTGTGTATGAATACGTGTAGAAAATTGATGTGCAGAATTCAGGTTATAACTTCAAAATGCTGACATAAATAAGGTCCACTGACACACCCATACACATACAGAGAGATATTCACAGAGAAAAACAGTCTATGGTGTAATGATATTAGGATTTAATGACCCTATTTTTTTTTTTCCTTTCTGAAATCCTACTGCAGTAGAATGCAATTGCTTCTGTATTCTTCTGGAGATTTGGGGGGTCATTTTTCTTTGTTTTGTAGTGTGTGTGTGTGTGTGTGTGAGAGAGAGAGAGAGAGAGAGAGAGAGTGTTGCTCTGTGTGTGTGTGAAGCATCAAGGAGAAAGAGAAAAAATGTGAGATGAATTATATTTAATTTTCAAGTCTCAGAAGTAGGTTGGTGGAACATACCTGATCCATTTTTCCCATTTGACATTGTAATACCAGTTACTTCATATTGTAGTGATAGGTAATCAAAACAAGGAAACAAATATTTTGTACCATAATTATGTTTCTACTGCTATTATTACTACTTCTAACACTATATGGGAACTAACTTTGTTTTGGCCACTGTGATCAACAGTTGACATGAAATTCACATTGTGTTCACTCTGAGGTCATTTTAGGGTCATGTTGCTTAATCAGAAGGCTACTGATTTTTTAGAAGGTATATCATATTCAGTCACTTTGATGAATAATATTAAGCATTCTCAAAAGCTGACTGTTGCAAATTTAATGAGTTAGATAATCATACATTTGAACATGAGTTTGCATTTTTCTACTTCATTATCTTAGGTTAATGAATTATGGTGACAGAATAATGATAAATTCGAAGAGTGGTACAGTGTGACCACCTCCTTTCACTTATTTATTTACTAAGTGCATGTTACTTAACACTTTTTGAGGATGAATCATATTTTTTCATAAGACAAGCATGGTTCTTAAGTTTATGTTAGTTTACATTCTGGTGAAGAGTCAGAACATAAAAGTAAATACAAACCACGAGGGACTCTTAACTCCAGGAAACAAACCGAGGGTTGCAGGAGGGGAGGTTGGTGGGGGGATGGGGTAACTGGGCGATGGGCATTAAGGAGGGCACGTGATGTGATGAGCACTGGGTGTTATACGCAACTGATGAATCACTGACCTCTACTTCTGAAACTAATAATACACTGCATGTTGATTAGTTGAATTTAAATAAAATAAAATTTAAAAAAGTAAGTAGAAGTACAAAGTAATAATGTGAAATTGGTGTCTGTGGCATGTTCTCCAGGTCAAGTCTCCCGTGGAATATGACTGTCTCCCTTTCCAGGAGAAGAAAAGGCTCAGAATCCCTTTATGAGGTCCTATAATTAGGAAGAGTCCTCTCGAGGCACTGACAGAGCCTGCTCTGCTCTTCACTCCAGGCCACTCTGCAGCCCTCACCATGTCTTTTCAGAACAATGCCCGAAGAACCACAGGGGAAAAGGCTCTGAAAACCATCTTGTTTTTCCAGATGGGCATTGGGGCTCTGGCCAATGTCACCCTCTTCTTCCGTAACTTCTCTCTAGTCTGGCATGGACACAAGCAGAGGCCTTCCCACATGATTCTCACCCACATGGCTGTAGCCAATCTCTTGGATTTTGTCTCTGCCGGGATTCCCTACATGAAGGCAGCTTTTGTTTTGAGGAAGCCCCTGTCCAGTCTTGGGTGTAAATTTGTATATTATATACACAGAGTGGCTCGCCACACCACCATGTGCTCCACCTGCATCCTGAGCACCTATCGGTTCCTCACACTCATCCCGGGGAGGATGGTGTGGACCATGCTCAGAGGACAAGCCCCCAAGGTCATTCATCCTTCCTGTTGCATCTGCTGGATGTTCAGTATCTTCCTGAATACCTATGTTCCCGTGAACATCACTGATGCACAGCACATGGGAAATAGTACTGACACCCAAGGGAAGTGGTTCTGCTCATCCTTGGATCCCAGTGCAAACACAGTCATCCTGTGGATTGCTGTGGATGCCATGTTTATTGGCCTCATGGTCTGGTCCAGTGGTTCCATGGTGCTGCTCCTGCACAGGCACCACCAGAGAGTGCGGTATATTCACACCCCCAACAGCTCCCACAGACACCACCTGGAGACCAGAGCTGCCCACACCGTCCTGTTGCTGGTGGCCACCTTCGTCAGCTTTTATGTGCTGAATTCCATTGTCACTTTTTATGTTGCTGCCTTTTTAGATTTCCATCTGTGGTTGATACAGACCTCTAGTATTTTGGCTTTATGTTTCCCTGCTTTTAGCCCCTTCCTGCTGATCCTTCACAACCCTGGGCCTCCTAGGTCCTGCTCTTGAGTTGTTAGAGATCAGATGTAAATGTGTGGAAGACAGCTTTGATAACCGCGATCACTCTATTCAGTGACCATTTACTTGGCACCAGTGTTTTATACAACCTCCGCGGTGATCTTAGAGGGTAAATCTGATACTGGGGCTGCCCTGGGAGATCTCAAAGTCAACTCACCAATTATGAACTTAAAACAAACATACAGAACTGTTAAGGAAACATGTCTTCCCTCTCAACAGGGCAGATGCTGAAACAAAGCTTCTTTCTTCAGGAATATTCAAAGTGTTTCTGCAAATTTTATCTCAGTGTGGGCACGGTGAACACCTGGCATACATTCGTGCACAATCTAATATTGATACAGGTAAATACCACACCGAGGGGGTGCAGAGGCTTTGTTTCACAGATGCAGGTAAGAAACCTGGTAGATGGAGAGGTGTTTTCTGCCTGACTTGATTACTGCATTTCACTCCTATTTCTCTAATATGCTGTAGTCCGACACAGAAAATCAATGCTGTCCAGTGGGTTGCTTTGCCTTTATACCTTGTGGGTTTTCTTTACATGGCTGACCCTCAGTGAAGTTCATCGATTGCATAAGTGAAGTAATATTAAGGAGGGTTTACAGCTGCCATCTATAAATTTGTTACTCGGATTTTCTAGTTTATCACTGAAGTACAGAAATTGGGGACTCAGTTTTTTTCTTTGTCCTATCTGCTTTTTTCTCTCTTTTTCCTTTTGCCTCCTTTTGGGACAGTCTGGTATTTTTAAAATTAATGGTGTTAAGGTATAACTATTTTTACTGGTTGTTGTAGTTGTTTTATTTTATTTATTTTTTATTATGTTCAATTAGCCAACATACAATATGCCATTAGTTTTTGATGTAGTGTTCAGTGATTCATTAGTTGCATATAACACCCAGTGCTCATCACAAAACATGCCCTCCTTAATACTCATCACCCAGTTACCCCATTCCCTAACCCTTTCCCTTCTGTAACCCTCAGTTTGTTTCCTGGAGTCCAGAGTCTCTCATGGTTTGTCTCCCATGATTTCTTCCCATTCAGTTTTCCCTCCCATCCCCTATGGTCCTCTGCACTATTTCTTATATTCCACATATAAGTGAAACCATATGTAATTGTCTTTCTCTGCTTGCTTATTTCACTTAGCATAATCCTATCTAGTTCCATTCATGTCGATGCAAATGGTGGGTATCCATCCTTTCTGATGGCTGAGTAATATTCCATTGTATATATGGACCACTTCTCCTTTATCCATTCGTCTGCTGAAGGGCATCTCGGCTCTTTCCACAGTTTGGCTTTTGTGGACATTGCTCGTTGTAGCTGTTTTAAAGTGGATTTCCAAGGTATTACATTCTAGTTTGAACTACTGTTGACCATTTCACAGATTATGTAAGAATTTTATAATAGTGTAATTCCATATACCTTATAATGTTTTATGATATTGTTTTTATAAATTTTTATTCTATGTATGTTATTACCCACAATTAATGCTATTATTTTTGCTGTCATGAGCCAGTTGTCTCTTAGAAAAAATAAGAAATGATAGAGTATAGATTACCCATGTATCCACATGATTGCCAATTCTGCTGATAATAATTCTTTTGTGTGTGTTTTCCTCTGGTATAATTTTCCTTCAGTATGAAGCACCTCCTTCAGGTTTTTTGAGGTACAGATTTGCTCTATGTGAGTTATTTCAGTATTTATCTAAATATATCTTTATCTCACTGTTTTTCCCATTAAATTATACAAAATGTCTATTTGAAAAAAGGTAATAAAATGCGATCAATAGGGATGCCTGGGTGGCTCAGTCGTTAAGCGTCTGCCTTCGGCTCAGGTCATGGTTCCAGGGTCCTGGGATCGAGTCCCACATTGGGCTCCCTGCTCGGGGGAAGCCTGCTTCTGCCTCTTCCACTCCCCCTGCTTGTGTTCCCTCTCTCTCTGTGTCTCTGTCTGTCAAATAAATAAATAAAATCTTTAAAAAAATGTGATCAATAACAAAGATGTATTTAACACTATCCAACCTCATTTTAAAAATTGAGAAATTCAACGCCTTTGAATTAATTTTATTTTTACAATTATTAATCTGATATCATTTCAAATATACATAATTTTATCCCTTACCCAAATACCCCAACAGTTAATACTTTACTACATTTGATGTATTAACTAATTTCTGTACATTTTATTCTGTTATCACCTTTTTTTTTCTGAACCACTTGAAAGCAATGTGGGTACACCCTGCACACTATCCTAAACTCACTGGTGTGGTTTTTCCTACAACAGAGACACTCCTGCAATAACAACATACTGTCCTTTGATTTAGAAAATCAGTGTAGACACACCAGCACTGCTCTATCCATGGGTCATGCTCAAATTTTCCAACGGATCCGAAACATCTTTTCCTTTCTGGTTGGGATTACCCACCAGGAATGTGCACTTTGTTGCTGTGTCTCTTCCTTGTTCTCCAGTCTCAAACTGTTATTGCTGACTTTCCCTTTCTTTCATATCCTCGCCCTACTTTGTTCTGTTGAATGACCCTCCCCGTGGGTCTCTCTGGGCTTCCTCAAGACCAGACTCGACTCACATTTCCTCGGTAGGAGGACCTGGGAAATGTTGCTGTTCTCTTCCCAGCGCTTCACACCAGGGCATGCACGGTGTTCACCCATCCTAACAGTGCTTATGCTCACCTTGATCGCCTGGTCAGGTTGGCATCTGCCAAATCTCTCCATCTTATGTGTACCATTTGGTCTTTGCAACTGATTTAGCGCATTATGGGGAGATGTCCTGAGATTGTCCCACTGTGCTCCTCCTCGTCACCTTACACTCACGTGCCTTAGCTATCACAGCTCCCATTGGAACAGCCAACAATAGGATGGCTCTCTAACATCAGCCCTCAACGCTAATTAGTAGGAATCTACTGAAGGAAGAGGCTTCCCTTCACCCCATGTATTTATTTAATCATTCATTCATTCTCTTTTATTCATGTCCAAAGGATTCCTAAATTCCTGTATGGTTCAATGGATTGCACTGTGATGCAATCATTATCTGTTTTCATGTTCATGTCGTCCCAGATTGGCCAGTGGAAGATCTGTATAGCTGCATGATTTAACAAAAGGAATCATTATAGGCTCATCTTGTGCTGTTCCAGACGTAGCCCTCGTATCTACCACTTCACCAAAGAATAAGATCCCTTCAATGGAGGTTGGTTGCTGGAAACCAAGACCTGCTTTTAGCTTTGTGCTTTGCTACCAGTGTGCATTTGCTTCTGGGACCTCTCAGCAAAAACTCATTATTAGGTTTCATACATGTGCACACATGCATGTGTGTAATGAACAAAGAGTTATTCACATATGAGTTATTCATATTTGAATTCCTCCCATCAGAACCAGCCCCTAGGATTCATTCTAGCTTCTCCCTGTTCTCTGCTTATAAACATTTCCTCCAACAGTGAGAAACCTGTATTACGTTCTATTTGCTCAACACTTACATGCTCGAGGATCCCACTCATAACCACAGTGCCTGAATTCTCTGCCTACTTTCCCCCACTCCTCTAGTGCCTTCATGCAATGCAGGTTTGCTTCTACTATTCCTTCCCACGGCTCCCCTACCTCCTCACCACCTGCATCCCTGGGTGTGTGGTGACTAAAACACACAACTACACAGCTGTTTTGCCCACTTCTGTCCTCACTGCCCTGCAATCTAGAGGGTTCCCATGCTACCACCAGGGTGCCTCTGCAGCTCTGCCAACTGCTTGGGAGACTGACAGGGGGAAGGACATGGCAAGAGAGGGATGAACAGGGGAAAGAGACAGAAGGAGAGAAGGAGGTGTCACCCTAATTTCTGAAGGTCTTTCTTACTGGATGCAAAATTCTAGGCTGACCCTTGGCTTCTTTCCTTTCATTTGCCCAAGATTACACAGCTGGAGTGGCAGAGCTAGCAACCAAAGATAGATGGGTCTGGTAGCTACTAATAAATGTAGAAGGAATGATGGAATTAGAATATCATTGATTGACAACCACCATAGAAAAAAATTATTTGATAGTTTTTTTTTTTTAATTCTCTGACATTTTCGTGTGGCCAGATCTAGAAGGATCCATTTTACTTGGGCCCCAAGGTAGTTTTGGTGGGAGTTCATTTCAGTCCTCACATCTGGCCACCCAAAGGCCATGACAGTTTCTGCCCTGACTTCCATCCACTCCCGTATCCCACACTTTCCAATCCATAGAATGTGCTGCCTTGAACCATCCAAGGACAGGTCTTGGGCTCAGCATTTTCATGTGGCTGTGACGGGCAGGGTCTCTCTTGGTTCCACATACAATTTTACTGGAACCAGAGGCCTTAACTCCAGATTCTTCTAGTTTTGGCACTTGAGAGAACCTTCAAGTTCAAATACCTGTCTTGGATAATAAGTCTCTGCAACTGACACCAAATCCTATCTCCGTAAGTAATCGGCTCTGTAGAAGGAAAATATGACGAGTGTAGCTCTGTGGAAAGCAAGCAAAGGGAACTAAGGGAGATGGTGGGTCTGACCACATCAAATGTTACCACAGTCAAAAGGACATCTGCAGAACCAAAATCATTGCTGTTGACCCAGATAAGCACAGGTCCACAATTATTGTGGAAATTGTTCTCGTTATAGTGACTGTAACAGATTACCCATTTGTTTGTCCTTTTTATTAAGGCATACAAATTTACCTCTGGGCTATGAGATTTTATGTTCCTAACAGTAAAGCACACAATCCATTAGGTGATTCAACATTTTATGAATCAGAGCAGAGATCCAACCACATCAACCACGGTGCCATTTTTAAACATTTCTGCTTTATTCATGCTCTCAAATAATCATTATCTTCTTTTAATGCTTGTAGTTGATGATGTTTAATTAGTTTACCTGCACAATTGGAGTGAGGAGGTTTGAAGTGGTCGACTGGGACATTCCAAAAGGCAACAAAGAAGCGATGATGTGACACTCCTATGGTGAGCTCTCCCCACTTGTTCATTCCTCTTTGAATGCATTAACTGATAAAGGTTTTCACCCCATGAATGCATCATCATAGCGATGTCTGTTAACAGGAACAGCCAACTGTTTCTAGCCAGAGTATAATTATCGTTCTTTAGGGGAAGGAAATATGAGGGAGATATAAATGAAACTAGATCTGCTCAGTGTAAATGATTGTTTAAAGTAGACAAGGTGTTCCTGAGGGGTGTGTGTGTAAGGGGAGGTTGTGATACTATTGTCTACAGTTTTGTGTGCTTGAAAATGTCCATTAAAATTCGTATTTTTTTTTAAAGTGTTTTAACTTTTAAAAAATTTTTAAGTAATCTCTACATCCAACGTGGGGCTCAAACTCATGACCCCAATATCAAGAGTTGCACATTCCTCTGACTGAGTCAGCCAGGGGTCCCTAAAATTTGTATTTTATTTTTTAAAGATTTTATTTATTATTTGTTTGAGAGAGAGTGAGAGAACGAGCATGAGCAGGGGGAGCGGCAGGGGGAGAGGGAGAAGCAGACTCCCTGCTGAGCAGGGAGCCTGATGCGGGGCTGGATCCCAGGACCCTGAGATCATGACCTGAGCCAAAGGCAGATGTTTAACTGACTGAGCCACCCAGGCATCCCTAAAATTTATATTTTTAATGAGCAAATGTTAAATAGTGCTCTTTGAAATTATAAATGTTCAAACTAATATAAAATATTGTGGGTGAAATATAGTGTTAAAGAATTAGCCCTAAAAATAGAATAAAAAAGATGAGGTCATAGTCAATAGTAAACAAAAGACAGCAAAAAGAATAATTTCTTGGTGAAAAGACTGTTGGAAACCCATGGGGAGTGTATGGTTGTCCCAGGGGTTGGGGGCACTGTGGACTTTCGGATACCAGGGTGGGTGGCGGGCACTGGAAGTCTGAATTCCTTTGTTATCACTTATTTCTCCTATATGGCTTTGCCCTTAGCAAAGTGTGTAGGCTCAGGAATGCTTCACCCCTGTGCAAATGATCCAGAATAAAGAGGGGAGTCTGGTTACACAATGAGAGGCACAGGAGGCAGGCTGAATGGGGACTTGGAAGGGAAATTATCATCTTGTTTGGAGTCATGTGGGGGTTAGGGATACCTGTATTTTGAGGTGGGAAAGATGCTTTCAAAATGGGGTATTTTCCAGACTAAAAAGACCTAGGGCCATAAACAGCAAGGAGCATGGAATTTAAAGTCATGTTAAGACCAGAGTCCTGACCCGGTGAGGATGGTCAATATTTTGGAAAGATGAAAAAGCACTGAGGAACATACCCCATTGGAAATACAGTAAAGGGAGCCCTCTAGGGAGCTTTCCTGGTGTAACTGGAAGCTGGCTCCCAGCACACAGGGGGCAGGAAGGGACCGAAGAAGGAGGCAGGCCACTCCAGGTTGGTAGATGGCAACTTCAATAAGCAAAGGGAACTTACATACGAGGCTTGTCTCGGCAACAGCAAGATGAACGGATCCCTGAATCTGCCCTGCAAACCTAAGTTTATAAAGAGGTGCCACCTGGGCTCGGGCAGGTCTTTTCATCACATCACTATCTCAAGGCTATGCCCTTGGAGCAGCCTCTGGGAGTGGGAAAGGCAAGCAAATCCACATTCCAAGGCCAGGAGAGACGATGAGGAGCCTCTGCGTGCCCAGGTGCAGCTCATGGGTAAGTGGGCGGCCACACCTTTTATTCTGAGAGAGAGCATGAGCAAGAGCAGAGGGGGAGAGGAAGAGGGAGAGGGAAAGAGAATCTTAAGCAGGCTCCCTGCAGAGTGGCGAGACTAACACAGGGGAAGGGTGGAGGGAGGGAGGGCTCCATCTCGCAACCAGGAGATCAGGACCTGAGCTGAAATCGAGTTGGAAGCTTAACTGACTGAGCCACCTAGGTACCCCAGTGGTCACATCTTCTTCTTTTCTTTTTAAAGATTTTATGTATTTACATGAGAGAGAGAGAGAGAGAGAGAGAGCGAGCACAAGCAAGAGCAGAGGGGAAGGGGCAGAGGGAGAGAGAAGCAGACCCCGCCACCGCCCGAGCAGGGAGCCCAATGCAGGGCTCCATCCCAGGAACCTGGGATCGGGTCCTGAGCCAAGACAGACACTTAACTGACTGAGCCACCCAGGTGCGTGTGCCCCCCCAACCTTTAAAAAAAGATTTTATTTATTTATTTGAGAGACAGAGCAAGAGCTAGAGAGAGAGAGAGCATGAGTGGGGGGAGTGGTCACATCTTCTTGTTCCTCAACGAGTTCTTGATGTGTTTTTCTGTGTCCCTTTAACTCCTGATTACAACTTTGGTTCTGAATATGGTTTTCCACAAGGAGTTAGAAAACTTTTTTTATGCCAGCTCTTTGGCTACCCCCACCCCAATCTTCTTGTTAATTGCCAACAACTGTCCTTAATCATCTGAAGAGAATGATGGTGATTTGCACTGGGGATTAAATTAGCTCCTCACTGGAGATGCCCCAGGCTCTCCATGCAGAGGGTCACCAAGACTACAGCTGACATGGTAAGGGCATCTCTGTGGGGAGATCGGGTCCAGGAACCCTGTCCCTGTAACTGTGGCTCGTTGTGATTGACACTTCCCTGCACAGAGCTCTGGAGCAAAGACCAGCCAGGTGAGTGGTTCCTTCTGTTCAGGGCGAAACCCAGGAGAGCAGGAACTTGGGGATGTGGTTGGGCACCAACATGGATTGGGCAGGACGCACGCCAACCCTGCCTCACGCTGAACAGCTGCATCTATGCCACAGCTGGGTGGAGGTGTGAATTAGGGAGCACAGAGTGGGGTTTCTAGAGGGGTCATAGGAGGCCTTACTGCATGAGACTCAAGTCAGATCTTTTGCCAGTAAGGAAGGTTCCATGGGATCCGTTGAGGCTACAGTAAAACCCAGCACCCTGGAGTGCCAGGGAATTTGCAGGTCATTATAATTCAAAGGACAGACCAGCATAAATTTGCTGTATTTCCTCCTGCTGTTGTTGGAGGTGATACGGAACAGTAGGAGGTGCTGTTTGCTCCCTGTGTCCAGACACTATGGCTGAAGTATCTACCAGTGGATCCGGAGACGACTCCTCACCCAGCTCAGTGTAGGGGGAAGAGAAAAGCTATAGGAGTAAAGAAACAAACAGGGATATGATGATGGAGAATGGCGGTCAGGCGTCTGTGAGCAGGTGCAGCTGGGTGGGCTGGAGCTTGAGAAGGTGTGAGACGTGAGAGGTGATGGGAGGAGGGGCTTCCAGGAGGAGAATGAACGTGGGTTGTGTGATGAAGTGAAAACACGTCTCTGGTTCTTTGTAGGGAAGTGAATTCAGCTGACTACAGGAATGAAAGGGAGCGAGGATGGGAGAGGAGCGGGAAACGCAGTTGGCTGCCTGACCGTGGATGTCCCGCCTCACGCTCCTGCCAGCGGTGAGTAGAGAAATGAGGATCTCTTCCAAAAGCCAGCTCTGGGTTGCACCAACC
>NW_027397168.1:840475-859770 GCF_003265705.2 Callorhinus ursinus
CCACGGTTCCACTGTCATTCCCATGTCACAAATGAGAGAACAGGTTCTCAGAGCTCAAGGGTGTGTCCTAATGTCCCAGCACCATTAATTATCATTGGGGGAATACGAAACAAAACCCGTACTGGGTGAGTCCAGAGCCGATGGTCACAAGGTACTCACTATGCTGTTTCCTGTCTTGTCTACACAACAGTCCCCTAACATGGACCCAGTTTTCCCAAAGAGCAAGAAACTCGGAGATGTTTTTCTCAATATCACTTATTTTTCCTTTCTCACTGTGGCTTCTGAATGCTACAGTAACAATTAGGATGATTGCCTTTGGAAGACTTCACACCTTTTACCAGAATAGGTCCGTCTTTCTCTTGTATGTCACAGAACCTTCTTTTTCACTCATAAGGGCTCAGATCAATCTTTATTTTAATGGACCACCCAAATGTGCTATAGTTGCTTTTGAGCTAAGGTACCTAGTTTAATTGGTTCTGGATTTTATAAATGAGAATCAAAGACTCAGAGAAAATGTAGGAACTCAAAAACTCAGATGTAAATCAATTTGTGCAATGGTTTAATGATAGAAGAGTTTTACTAGCTTTATTGAGGTGTAATTGACTAATAAAACTGCTTATAGTGAATGTACAACTTGATAGGTTTTTAAAAAAATTTTAGTTCACAGTGTAATACTGGTTTCAGGAGTAGAATTCAGTGATCACAAGAAGTAGAATTCAGGGCTCATCATAAGAAGTGTCCTCTTTAATACCTATCTTGATTGGCTGTTTTGAGTCATGTTTACTTTTTCGTGTGGACTGAGGTGAGTGGGAGACCACTTCAAAACTCTCCAGGAACTGACTTGTCAACAAGTTACAATCTGTGGAATTATTATAACTAGAATTCTTCGGCCAGTAGGGATATTTTCTATACTGAAATAGAATATCTGAAGACATTTTAGGGACATGTTGTGTATTCATTTTTTGTATGTGTATGACTTTTTGAAAAGCATTTTGTGTACTGTCACTCTAACATATAATATCAAGTCCTCAGAAGGTGAATATGTATTCTCTTGTAATTTTAGTTAAATAAAATCTTTAAAAAAATTATTTGACAGAGAGAGACACAGTGAGAGAGGGAACACAAGCAGGGGGAGAGGGAGAGGGAGAAGCAGGCTTCCTGCTGAGCAGGGAGCCCGATGCGGGGCTCTATCCCAGGACCCTGGGATCATGACCTGAGCCGAAGGCAGACGCTCAATTACTGAGCCACCCAGGCGCCCCTAGTTAGATGAATCTTATAATCTGTATATTTTTGCATTTCCATTTAACTTTATTAATGCATTATAATGGCAGGATGGCAATGAATTATAAAGATGGTACACTGTATTCTTATTGTCTCCTTCCACATATTCACTTATGAAGTACATCTTTATTTTATACCCATTATATGTCAACCATATATTTTGACCAAGACAGGCGTGCTTCCTAAGTTCATGGACTTTACATTCTGATGGGGAGACAGAACATAAAAGTAAATAGAAATACAAAGTAATAATATGCAATTGGTATCTATGACATGTTCTCCAGGTCGAGTATCCTGTGGAATATGACTGTATCTCCATTTTCAGGAGAAGAAAAGGCTCAGAATCCCTTTATGAGGTCCTAGAACTAAGAAGAGTCCTTATGCTGGGACTAACAGCCTACTCTTCACTCCAGGCCACTCTGAAGCCCTCACCATGTCTTTTCAGAACAACGCCCTAAGAACCACAGGGGAAGAGGCTCTGAAAACCATCTTGTTTTTACAGATTGGTGTTGGGTCTTTGCCAGTGTCCACTTCTTCTCCCGTAAGGTCCCTCCAGTCTGGCATGGACACAAGCAGAGGCTCTTCAACATGATGCTCACCCACATGGCTGTAGCCAATCTCTTGGTTCTTCTCTCCACTGGGATTCCACTCACAACAGTGGCTTTTGTCTTTAGGCAACCCCTGTCCACTCTTGGGTGTACACTTGTCCATTACATCCACCAAATGACTTGCAGCACCACCTTGTACTCCACCGGTGTCCTGAGCACCTTTCAGTATGTCTTTCTCTTCCCCAGGACAGCAGGGAGGATGCTCAGAGGATGAACCCCCAAGGTCATTGGTCCTTCCTGTTCATCTGCTGGATCTCCAGTGTCTTAATTAATATCTATGTTCCTGTGAAAGTTACTGGTCTACAGGACACATACAACCATACCCAAGGCAAATGGTTTTGCTCATCCTTAGGTCCTAATACAAGTCTTGTCTTCTTGTGGTGCATCTCTGATGCCATGTTTATTGGCCTCATAGTCTGATCCAGTGGTCCCACGGTGCTGCTCCTGCACAGGCACCACCAGAGAGCGCCGTGTATTCACATCCCCAATGGTTACTGCAAATTCCCCCGGAGACCAGAGCTGCCCATACCGTCCTGATGCTGGTGACCACATGTGTTGTCGTCTACATGCTGAATTCCGTTTTTGCTTTTTATGATATTACTTTAATAGGCTCTTTCCTATGGTTGATACATACTTCTCATGTTTTGGCTTCATGTTTTTCTACTATTGGTCTCTTACGGCTGATCCTTAGGGATTCTGTAGCTCCTAATTTCTGCTTTTGAATGTTGAAAATGACTGTTAACCTTAATTTATAGAAGTCAGCTTCAACAATAGCCATGATTATACTGTTCAGTAATCATTCACCGAATGCCAATTTTTTTTTACAAGAAATACACATGATTTTTTTACATCTTTATTTGAAATTGACATATAACGATGCAAGTCTAAGATGTGCAACATATTAATTTGACATATTTACATCAATGTATGATTATCAAGGTAGGATTAGCTAACACCTCTGTCACATGATGTAATTATAACTAGAAGTTTGTACCTTTTGACCCCTCTCCACCTACCAACTACCAATATGTTAAATCTGTTCTCTGTATAAGCTCATTTTTATTTTAAAATTCTACATATAAGTGAGTTCATATAATTTCTTTTTGTCTTTGACTTACTTCACTTAGTACAATACCCTCAAGATTCGTCCATGTTGTTGCATATGGCAAAATTGCTTTTTAAAAAAGATTTTATTCATTTGACAGACAGCGAGAGAGGGAATACAACACGGGGAGTGGGAGAGGGAGAAGCAGGCTGGGGCTCGATCCCAGGACCCTGGGATCATGACCTGAGCTAAAGGCAGACGCTTAACAACTGAGCCACCCAGGCACCCCACAAAATTGCTTTTTTATGGCCAAATAATATTCCATTGTACATAAGTACCACATCTTGTTTATCCATTTGCCCATCAACAGACACTTAGGTTACTTCCATATCTTGGCTTTGGTATCAAGGTAAATTTCACCTCATAAAATGGGTTTGGATGTGTTCCTTCCCCTTCAGTTTTTTGGAAGAGTTTGAGAAGGGTTGGTATTCATTTTTTAAATGATTGGAAGAATTCAGCAGTTGTGCCATCTTGTTCTGGGCTTTTCATTTTTAGAAGATCATTGATTACTGATTTAATCCTCTTGTTATAGATATGTTCAAACTTTCTTTTGGAGTCAGTCTTTTTTTTTTTTTATGTTATGTTAGTCACCATACAGTACATCGTTAATTTTTGATGTTTTGGAGTCAGTCTTGTAGTTCTCTAGGAAATTATTAATTTCTTCTAGGTTATACAGTTTTTTTGGCAATTGTTCCTTCTATTTTCTTGTGATCCTCTTCATTTCTGTGACATCTGTTGTAATGTCCTCAGTTTAATTTCTGACTTTACTTACTTGTCTTTTAAAAAAACCCACTCTCATTGTTGGTTTTTCTTTTTCTCTTCTCTGTTTTGTTTATATCTGCTCTCATCTTTATTATTTTCTTCCTCTTGATAAATTTGAATTCAGTTTGTTGTAATTTTTATAGTTCCTTGAGGTGTAAAGTTAGATTATTTACTGATTCTATTTTTTTAATGTAGATGCTTATCACTATAAACTTGCCTCTTAGTACTGCTTTTGCTGCATCCCATACATTTTTTAAAAAGATTTATTTATTTGAGATAGAGAGCACAAGCAGGGGGAGCAGCAGGGAGAGGGAGAAGCAGACTCCCCTCTGAGCAAGGAGCCTGACTTAGGACTCGATCCCAGGACCCTGAGACCATGACCTGAGCTGAAGGCAGATGCTTAACTGACTGAGCCACCCAGGTGCCCCTGCTGCATCCCATAAATTTTGATATGTTGTGTTTTCATTTTCTTTCTTTCTTAAATTTTTATTTAAATTCTAGTGAGTTAACATACAGTGCAGTATTGGTTTCAGGAGTAGAATTCAGTGATTTATCACTTACATCCGACACCCAGTGCTCATCAGAAGTGCCCTTCTTAATGCCCATCCCCCATCTAGCCCATCCCCAGTGTTTTTATTTTCATTTGTCTCATGATATTTAAGAAAATTCTCTTTTGTTTGGCTTTTTTGTCCAAGAGTGTGTTGTTTAATTTCCCCATATTTGTGAATTCTCCAGCTTTCCTTCTCTTATTGATTCCTAGTTTTATTCCACTGTGGTCAGAAAAGATACTTGGTAGGATTTCAATCCTCCTAAATGTTTCATACTTGCTTTGTGATAATAATATGGGATCCGTCATGGAGACTGTTCTGTGTACAGTGGAGAAGTGTGTCTTTTGCCATTGGGCAAAGTGTTCTACGTTGGCTCCACTTGGTCTATAGTGTTGTGCAAGTTTGCTGTTTCCTTACTGATGTTCTGTCTGGATGTTCTATCCGTTATTGAAAGTGGGATACTGAAGTCACTGATATTCTGTTGCTATATATTTCTTCATTCAGATCTGTCAGTGTTTGCTTTATATATTTAAGCCCTCTGGTGTTGGGTGCACATATGTTTATAATTGTAATATCTTCCTGGTAGATTGACCCTATTACTATGTAATCAATTTCCTTGTCCACTATGACAGTTATTGAATTATAAATCTATTTTATCTGATAAAATTATAGCCACCTCTTCTCTCTTTGTTACCACTTGGATGGAGTATCTTTTTCCATCCCTTCCCTCGCAGCCTACGTGTGTCTTTAAATCTATAGTGCGACTCTTGAACACAGCATATAGTTGGATCTTATTTTATTTTGTATTTTTGACTGATGTGGGTCTCTTTATCGGCACAGGGGCCTACGGAACCCTCCCTCTCCCTCTCCACCCTCTTCCCTGTACAAATAAACTCTATCTTTCCCCCCCCCTGCTCTGTCTGCTTTTCTGCTTGGGCCAGGGAGGCTCAGTCAGCCCCTAAGACTTGTGCCCCAGGACA
This sequence comes from Callorhinus ursinus, assembly GCF_003265705.2. Taxonomy (NCBI): domain Eukaryota; kingdom Metazoa; phylum Chordata; class Mammalia; order Carnivora; family Otariidae; genus Callorhinus; species Callorhinus ursinus. Next base: position 845,760 of record NW_027397168.1, read on the forward strand.
CAAAGACCAGCATCCCCTATGCATACACACCATACACACTCGCCTATGAGTCGAGGGAAACTAGGAGGCAGCAGGAGGGCTTGTAGAGGCCCTCAGGCTTCCACTAAGAGCTGAGCACAGTTGGTCAGTGAAGGCTGACTGCAGTATTGGGAGGAGCAGTGTGAGGAGCATGGGGTCGGGGGGCAGTTCCTAAAGGTGGGGCTGAAAGGAGCTGAGTCCACTGAGTGGGCCTCGGGGAGAAGTAGGGGAGGCAACCACCCAGGCCGTGTGTGGTCAGAGTGGGGCAGGACAGGAACCCCCAAAGCCACCAAATTAAGTGATCTTAGGGCTGGAAGAGGCAGACTCCTTCCTGTGGGAGCTGGTTCCCCCACCCAGCCCCCTTCAGGCAGGGTGACCTGGAAGGATGTGACAGTGAATGGTGGGGGCTCTCCTGCCCCAGGGCCGCCTCAAGGTGGTCCAGATCTCACTGATCATCCCCTTAGCAATTTCCTTGCTTTGCCAGTCAAATGAGGCTTTCACAAGAGGGAGCCTGAAGCGAAGCCAAGTGCAGCATCCATGTTGGAGACACAGGTCTCCTCCTTGAAGGACTTCTTGGTGCCATGGAGCAGCTTCTCTTGTGTAGACTCAAAGCAGTGGTCCAGGCTCCAGGTTGTCTTCTGTCCCAGGTTCCAAATCAAGTAATTGTTAGGATGCTTGGCTCTGTGTGGTTAATGAGCTCTGATACTTGCTGCAAATAATCTGTCCCATACACCACCATGGGCTCAGAGTCCCCCAACTCCAGTGGTAACAGGAAAGACAGAAACTCCAGCCAGTCCGTGGAGGGTGCCAGGACCTGCAGCTCTGCAATATTCATAGTTGGATCTTATTTTTAAAAATCCATTCAGCCACTCAGTCCTTTGGGGAGTATAATCCATTTATGTTTAAATAATTATTGATAGGTAAAGGGCTTCGTATTGTCATTGTGCTTTCTGTTTGTCCTGTAGTGCATTTGTATCTCTTTTCCTCTCTTGCTGTCTTTCCTTGTGATTTTTAGATTACTGTAGTGATATTCCTTGATTCCCTTCACTTTTTCCTTTGTGTGTCTTCCATAGGTATTTTCTTCCTGGTTACCCTCAGGCTTACATAAAATGTCCTATAGTTACAGTAGTCTATATTTTTCTGGTAAGTTTGATTGCATACAACACTCTGCCCTCTTACTCCCCTCCCACACTCTGTGATACTGATGTGACAGTTTATATCCTTTTATATTGTGTATCCATTAACAAAAGTTGATAGTTATAATTATTCTTAATACTTTCTTTTAGCTTTTACTAAAACAAGTGATTTACACAATTCCATTAGAGTGGTAAAGTATTCTCTGTCTACATATTTACCTTTGCCAGTAAGTTTTATACTTTTGTTTTATGTTGCTGTTTGGTGTCCTTTTGTTTCAAATTAAGGAACTCTATTTTGCATTTTTTTCAAAAAATTTTTTTTTAAATCTTTTTTTTTTTTTAAAGATTTTATTTTTTTATTTGAGAGAGAGAATGAGATAGAGATGGAGAGCACATGAGAGGGGGGAGGGTCAGAGGGAGAAGCAGACCCCCTGCCGAGCAGGGAGCCCGATGTGGGACCCGATCCCGGGACTCCAGGATCATGACCTGAGCCGAAGGCAGTTGCTTAACCAACTGAGCCACCCAGGCGCCCTTTTTCAAATTTTTTATGTTAGTCACCATACAACACATCATTAGTTTTTGATGTGGTGATCCACGATCCATTGTTTTCGTATAACATCCAGTGCTCCATGCAGTACGTGCCCTCCTTAATACCCATCACCGGGCTAACCAATTCCCCCTCCCACCTCCCCTCTAAAACCCTGTTTGTTTCTCAGAGTCCATAGTCTGTCATGGTTCATCTCTCCCTCCGATTAACCCCCCGCTTCATTTTTCCCTTCCTTCTCCTAATGTCCTCCTTGCTATTCCTTATGTTCCACAAGTAAGTGAAACCATATGATAATTGACTTTCTCTGCTTGAGTTATTTCACTTAGCATCATCTCCTCCAGTCCCATCCATGTTGATGTAAAAGTTGGGTATTCATCCTTTCTGATGGCTGAGTAATATTCCATTGTATATGTGGACCATGTCTTCTTTATCCATTCATCTGTTGAAGGGCATCTCGGCTCTTTCCAGTTTGGCTATTGTGGAGATTGCTGCTATGAACATTGGGGTGCATATGGCCCTTTTCACTACATCTGTGTCTTTGGGGTAAATACCCAGGAGGGCAATTGCTGGGTCATAGGGTAGCTCTATTTTTCAATTTTTGAGGAACCATTTTTTAACATTCTTTTTATTATGTTCAGTTAGCCACCATACAGTACATCATTAGTTTTTGATGTCCTGTTCAATAATTTATTAGTTGTATATAACACCCACTGCTCATCACAATACGTGCCTTCCTTAATACCCATCACCAGGCTAACCCATCCCCCCACTCCCTTCCCTCTAGAACCCTCAGTTTGTTTCTCAGAGTCCATAATTTCTCATGGTTCGTCTCCCCCTCCGATTTCCCCCTCTTCATTCTTTAGTTTTTGCTGTGGTGTTCATCCTTTCTGATGGCTGAGTAATATTTCATTGTATATATGAACCATATCTTTTTTATCCATTCATCTGTTGAAGGGCATCTTGGCTCTTTCCACAGTTTGGCTATTGTGGACATTGCTGCTATGAACATTGGGGTGCATATGGCCCTTCTTTTCACTACATCTGTGTCTTTGGGGTAAATACCTAGTAGTGCAATTGCTGAGTCATAGGGTGGCTCTATTTTTTTTAATTTTATTATGTTAGCATACATTACATCATTAGCTTTTTTTTAAATTTTATTATGTTAGTTACCATACAATACAACATTAGTTTTTGATGTGGTGATCCACGATCCATTGTTTCCGTATAACACCCAGTGCTCCATGCAGTACGTGCCCTCCTTAATACCCATCACTGGGCTAACCAATCCCCCCTCTCGCCCTCCCCTCTAAAACCCTGTTTCTTTCTCAGAGTCCATAGTCTCTCATGGTTTGTCTCCGCCCCCGATCCCCCCTTCGTTTTTCCCTTCCTACTATCTTTTTTTTTTTTCTTTAACATATAATGTATTATTTGTTTCAGAGGTACAGGTCTGTGATTCATCAGTCTTACACAATTCACAGTGCTTACCATAGCACATACCCTCCCCAATGTCCATCACCCAGCCACCCCATCCCTCCCACCCCCCACCACTCCAGCAACTCTCAGTTTGTTTCCTGAGCCTAAGAATTCCTCATATTAGTGAGAGCATATGATACAAGTCTTTCTCTGATTGACTTAGTTTGCTCAACATAACACTCTCCAGTTCTATCCATGTAGTTGCAAATGGCAAGATTTCATTTTTTTGATGGCTGTATAATATTCCATTGTATATATATACCATATCTTCTTTATCCACTCATCTGTTGATGGACATCTTGGCTCTTTCCATAGTTTGGCTATTGTGGACATTGCTGCTATAAATGTTGGGATGCAGGTGCACCTTCGTTTCACTACATTTTTATCTTTGGGGTAAATACCCAGTGGTGCAATTGCTGGGTTGTAGGGCAGCTCTATTTGTAACTTTTTGAGGAACTATTTGTGTTGTTTCCCAGAGTGGCTGTACCAGCTTGCATTTCCACCCAGAGTGTAGGAGGGTTCCCCTTTCCACATCCTAACCAACATCTGTCGTTTCCTGACCTGTTAATGTTAGCCATTCTGACCAGTGTGAGGTGGTATCTCATTGTGGTTTCGATTTGGATTTCCCTGATGCCGAGTGATGTTGAGCACTTTTTCATGTGTCTGTTGGCCATTTGGATGTCTTCTTTGCAGAAATGTCTGTTCATGTCTTCTGCCCATTTCTTGATTGGATTATTTGTTCTTTGGGTGTAGAGTTTGATAAGTTCTTTATAGATTTTGGATACTAGCCCTTTATCTGATATGTCGTTGGCAAATATCTTCTCCCATTCTGTCAACTGTCTTTTCATTTTATTGACTGTTTCCTTTGCTGTGCAAAAGCTTTTTATCTTGGTGAAATCCCAATAGTTCATTTTTGCCCTTGCTTCCCTTGCCTTTGGTGATGTTTCTAAGAAGAAGTTGCTGTGGCTGAGGTCGAAGAGGTTGAGGGTAGCTCTATTTTTAATTTTTTGAGGAACCTCCACACTGTTTTCCAAAGTGGCTCTTCGAACTTGCATTCCCACCAACAGTGTGAGAGGGTTCCCCTTTCTCCACATCCTCTCCAACATTTGTTATTTCCTGCCTTGTTAATTTTTGCCATTCTAACTGGTGTAAGGTGGTATCTCAGTGTGGTTGTGATTTGAATTTCCCTGATGGCTAATGATGATGAATAGTTTTTCATGTGTCTGTTAGCCATTTGTATGTCTTCTTCAGAGAAGTGTCCGTTCATGTCTTCTGCCCATTTTTTGACTTGATTGTTTTTTGGGTGTTGAGTTTGAGAAGTTCTTTATAGATCTTGAATATCAGCCCTTTGTCTGTAGTGCCATTTGCAAATATCTTCTCCCATTCTGTGGGTTGCCTCTTTGTTTTGTGGACTGTTTCCTTTGCTGTGCAGAAGCTTTTTATCTTGATGAAGTCCCAAGAGTTCATTTTTGCTTTTGTTTCACTTGCCTTTGGAGATGTATCTTGAAAGAAGTTGCTGTGGCCGATGTCAAAGAGGTTACTGCCCACATTCTCCTCTAGAATTTTGATGGATTCCTGTCTCACATTGAGGTCTTTCATCTATTTTGAGTTTATCTTTGTGAATGCTGTTAGAGAATGGTCGAGTTTCATTCTTCTGCATGTGGCTGTCCAATTTTCCCAGCACCATTTATTGAAGAGACTGTCTTTTTTCCATTACATATTTTTTCCTGCTTTGTCAAAGATTATTTGACCATAGAGTTGAGGGTCCATATCTGGACTCTATTCTGTTCCATTGGTCTATATGTTGGTTTTTTGCCAGTACCATGCTGTGTTGGTGATCAGAGCTTTGTAATAGAGCTTGAAATTGGGCAACGTGATGCCCCCAGCTTTGTTTTTCTTCTTCAACATTTCCTTGGTGATTTGGGGTCTTTTCTGATTCCATACAAATTTTAGGATTGTTTGTTCCAGCACTTTGAAAAATGCCATTGGAAATTTTGATCAGGATGGCGTTGAAGGTATAGATTGCTCTGGGTAGCATAGACATTTTGACAATGTTTATTCTTCCGATCCATGAGCATGGAAAGTGTTTCCATCTTTTTGTGTCTTCTTCAATTTCTTTCATGAGTGTTCTGTAGTTCCTAGAGTATAGATCGTTTACCTCTTTGGTTAGGTTTATTCTGAGTTATCTTATGGTTTTTGGTGCTATTGTAAATGGAGTCGATTTTTTAATTTCTCTTTCTACAGTGGCATTGTTAGTGTATAAGAAAGCAGCTGATTTCTGTGCATTGATTTTTGTATCCTGCCACATTACTGAATTGCTGTATGAGTTCTAGTAATTTGGGAGTGGAGTCTTTGGGGTTTTCCACATAGAGTATCGTGTCATCTGCGAAGAGAGAGTTTGACTTCTTTGCCAATTTGAATACCTTTTATTTCTTTTTGTTGTCTTATTGCTGTTGCTAGGACTTCTACTATGTTGAACAATAGTGGTGAGAGTGGGCATCCTTGTCATGTTCCTGATCTTAAGGGAAAAGCTCTCTTCTTTTCCCCATTGAGGATGATATTCGCTGTGGGTTTTTCATAGATGGAGTTTAAGAACTTGAGGAATGTTCCCTCTATCCCTATACTCTGAAGAGTTTTAATCAGGAAAGGATGCTGTATTTTGTCAAATGCTTTTTCTGCATCAAATGAAAGGACCATATGGCTCTTCTCTCTCCTCTTATTAATGTGTTCTGTCACATTGATTGATTTGTGAATGTTGAACCACCCTTGTATCCCAAGGATAAATTCCACTTGGTTGTGGTGGATGATCCTTTTAATATATTGTTGGATCCTATTAGCTAGGATTTTGTTGAGGATTTTGGAATCCATATTCATCAGGGATATTGGTCTGAAATTCTCCTTTTTGATGGGGTCTTTGCCTGGTTTGGGGATCAAGGTAATGCTGGCCTCATTGAATGAGTCTGGAAGCTTTCCTTCTGTTTCTATTTTTCGAAACAGCTTCAGTAGAATAGTATTATTTCTTCTTTGAATGTTTGGTAGAATTCCCCATGGAATCCATCAGGCCCCGGACTCTTGTTTTTTTGGGAGGTTTTTGATCACTGCTTCAATCTCGTTACTGGTTATTGGCCTATTCAGGTTGTCAATTTCTTCCTGTTTCAGTCTTGGTAGTTTATAGGTTTCCAGGAAGGCATCAATTTCTTCCAGTTGCTTAATTTATTGGCATATAGTTGTTGATAATAATTTCTGATAATCGTTTCTATTTCCTTGGTGTTAGTCATGATCTCTCCCCTCTCATTCATAATTTTATGAATTTGGGTCCTGTTTCTTTTCCTTTGGATAAGTCTGGCCAGTGGTTTATTGATCTTATTAGTTCTTTCAAAGAACCAGCTTCTATTTTCATTGATTTGATCTACTGTGTTTCTGGTTTCTAATTCACTGATCTCTGCTCTAATCTTAATTATTTCTCTTCTAATGCATGACTTAGGAATCCTTTGTAGATTTTTCTCAAGTTCTTTAAGGTCTAAAGTTGGTGAATTCAGGATTTTTTCTATTTTTTTGAGTGAGGCTTGGATGGCTATGTATTTCCTCCTTAGGACTGCCTTTGCAGTATCCCATAGGTTTTGGACCAATGTGTTTTCCTTCTCATTGGTTTCCACGAATTGTTTAAATCCTTTTTTGATTTCCTGGTTGACCCAACCATGCTTGAGCAGAGTGGTCTTTAGCTTCCAAGTGTCTGAAGCCCTTCCAAATTTTTTCTTGTGATTGAGTTCCAGTTTTAAAGCATATATGGTCTGAGAATATGCAGGGAATAATCTCAGTCTTTTGGTATCGGTTGAGACCTGATTTGTAACCGAGAATGTGGTCTATTCTGGAGAAAGTTCTGTGTGTGCTCGAGAAGAATGAGTATTCTCTTGTTTTAGGGTGGAATGTCTGCATATATCTATGAGGTCCATCTGGTCCAGTGTGTCATTCAAAGCTCTTGTTTCTTTGTTGATTTTCTGCTTAGATGATCTGTCTATTGCTGAGAGTGTAGTGTTGAGGTCTCCTACAATTAGCGTATTATTATCAATATAACTCTTTATTTTGGTTAACAGTGGTCTTACGTAGTTGGCTGCTCCCATGTTGGAGGCGTAGATATTTACAATTGTAGATCATCTTGTTGGATAGACCCTTTAAGAATGATATAGTGTCCTTCTGTGTCTCTAACTACAGTCTTTAGCTTAAAGTCTAATTTGTGTTATATAAGAATTGCTACCCCAGCTTTCTTTTGAGGTCCGTTGGCATGAAAGATGGATCTCCATCCCTTCACTTTCAGTCTGGATATATCTTTAGGTTCAAAATGAGTCTCTTGTAGACAGCATATGGATGGGTCCTGTCTTTTTATCCAATCTGCAACCTTGTGCCATTTTATGGGAGCATTTGGGCCATTCTTTTTGAGAGTGATTATTGAAAGATATGAATTTATTGTCATCATGTTGCCTGTGAAGTCCTTGTTTCTATAGATTGTCTCTGTATATTTCTGTTGTATATCACTCTTAGGGTCTTTCTCCTTTTATAGACCCCCCCCCCCCTTAATATTTCTTGCAGGGCTGGCTTAGTGGTCACACATTCTTTCAGTTTCTGCTGGTCTTGGAAGGTCTGCATCTCTCCATCCATTCTAAATGACAGCCTTGCCGGATAAAGTATTCATGGCTGTATGTTCTTCTCGTTTAGTACGCTGGATATGTCTTGCCAGGCCTTTCTGGCTTGCCAGGTCTCTGTGGATAGGTCTGATGTTCTGATATTCTTCCCTCTGTATGTAAGGAATCTCTTCTCCCTAACTACCCTTAAGATGGTTTCTTGGTTCTAAGATTTGTGAGTTATACTATTACATGCCGGGGTGTTGGCCTGTTTTCCTTGATCTTGGGAGGGGTCCTCTCTGCCTCTAGGACACAAATGTTTGTTTCATTCCCCAGATTAGTGAAGGTCTTAGCTATGATTTGCTTATATATATCCTCTAGTCCTCTGTCTCTCTCCACCCCTCAGGGATCCCAATAATTCTGACACTGGAATGTTTCATGGTATCACTTATTTCTCTAATTCTGTTTTCATGGATTTTGAGCTGTTTCTCCCAGGCCTCCTCTTTTTCCTTTTCTATCAATTGGTCTTCTAGATCACTAATTTGCTCTTCTGCCTCGTTTACTGTAGCTGTTAGAGTATCTAGATTAGATTGGATCTCATCGATAGCATTTTTTTTAGTTAATTTATTTTTTTATTATGTTAATCACCATACATTACATCATTAGTTTTTGATGCAGTGTTCTATGATTCATTAATTGCGTATAACACCCAGTGCTCCATGCAGAATGTGCCCTCTTTAATACTCATCACCAGGCTAACCCATCCCCCCACCCTCCTCCCCTCTAGAACCCTCAGTTTGTTTTTCAGAGTCCATCGTCTCTCATAGTTCATCTCCCCCTCCGATTTACTCCCCTTCATTCTTCTCCTCCTGCTATCTTCTTCTTCTTTTTTCTTTTAACATATATTGCATTATTTGTTTCAGAAGTACAGATCTGTGATTCAACAGTCTTGCACAATTCACAGCGCTCACCATAGCACATACCCTCCCCAATGTCTATCACCCAGCCACCCCATCCCTCCCACCTCCCACCACTCCAGCAACCTTTAGTTTGTTTCCTGAGATTAAGAATTCCTCATATCATGAGGTCATATGATACATGTCTTTCTCTGATTGACTTATTTCACTCAGCATAATACCCTCCAGTTCCATCCACGTCGTTGCAAATGGCAAGATCTCATTCCTTTTGATGGGTGCATAATATTCCATTGTGTATATATACCACATCTTCTTTATCCATTCCTGTCAATGGACATCTTGGCTCTCTCCACAGTTTGGCTATTGTGGACATTGCTGCTATAAACATTGGGGTGCACATACCCCTTCGGATCCCTACATTTGTGTCTTTGTGGTAAATACCCAGTAGTGCAATTGCTGGATCATATGGTAGCTCTATTTTCAACTGTTTGAGGAACCTCCATACTGTTTTCCAGAGTGGTTGCACCAGCTTGCATTCACACCAACAGTGTAGGAGGGTTCCCCTTTCTCCACATCCCCGCCAACATCTGTCGTTTCCTGACTTGTTAATTTTAGCCATTCTGACGGGTGTGAGGTGGTATCTCATTGAGGTTTTGATTTGGATTTCCCTGATGCCGAGCGATGTGGAGCATTTTTTCATGTGTCTGTGGCCATTTGGATGTCTTCTCTGGAAAAATGTCTGTTCATGTCTTCTGCCCATTTCTTGATTGGATCATTTGTTCTTTGGGTGTTGAGTTTGATAAGTTCTTTATAGATTTTGGATACTAGCCCTTTATCTGACATGTCATTTGCAAATATTTTCTCCCATTCTGTTGGTTGTCTTTTGGTTTTGTGGACTGTTTCTTTTGCTGTGCAAAAGCTTTTTATCTTGATGAAATCCCAATAGTTCATTTTTGCCCTTGCTTCCCTTTGGTGATGTTTCTAGGAAGAAGTTGCTGCGGCTGAGGTCGAAGAGGTTGCTACCTGTGTTCTCCTTTAGGATTTTGATGGACTCCTGTCTCACGTTTAGGTCTTTCAACCATTTACACCATGTGTTGAAGAGACTGTCTTTTTTTTCCGTTGGACATTCTTTCCTGCTTTGTCAAAGATTAGTTGACCATAGAGTTCAGGGTCCATTTCTGGGCTCTCTATTCTGTTCCACTGATCTATGTGTCTGTTTTTGAGCCAGTACCATACTGTCTTGATGATGACAGCTTTGTAATAGAGCTGGAAGTCCGGAATTGTGATGCCGCTAGCTTTTCTTTTCTTTTTCAATATTCCTCTGGCTATTCAGGGTCTCTTTTGGTTCCATACAAATTTTAGGATTATTTGTTCCATTTTTTTGAAGAAAGTGGATGGTATTTTGATGGGGATTGCATTGAATGTGTAGATTGCTCTAGGTAGCATTGACATCTTCACAATGTTTGTTCTTCCAATCCATGAGCTTGGAACGTTTTTCCATTTCTTTGTGTCTTCTCCAATTTCCTTCATGAGTATTTTAATGTTTTCTGAGTACAGATCCTTTGCCTCTTTGGTTAAATTTATTCCTAGGTATCTTACGGTTTTGGGTGCAATTGTAAATGGGATCAACTCCTTGATTTGTCTCTCTTCTGTCTTGGTGGTGGTGTATAGGAATGCCACTGATTTCTGTGCATTGATTTTATATCCTGCTACTTTAGTGAATTCCTGTATGATTTCTAGCAGTTTTGGGGTGGAGTCTTTTGGGTTTTCCACATAAAGTATCATATCATCTGCAAAGAGTGAGAGTTTGGCTTCCTCTTTGCTGATTTGGATGCCTTTGATTTCTTTTTGTTGTCTGATTGCTGTGGCTAGGACTTCTAATACTATGTTGAATAGCAGTGGTGAGAGTGGACATCCCTGCCACGTTCCTGACCTTAGGGGAAAAGCTCTCAGCCTTTCCCCATTGAGAATAATATTCGCTGTATGTTTTTCATGGATGGCTTTTATGATATTGAGGTATGTACCCTCTATCCCTATACTCTGAAGAGTTTTGATCAAGAAAGGATGCTGTACTTTGTCAAATGCTTTTTCTGCATCTATTGAGAGGATCATATGATTCTTGTTCTTTCTTTTGTTAATATATTGTATCACGTTGATTGATTTGCGGATGTTGAACCAGCCTTGCAGCCCAGGGATAAATCCCACTTGGTCATGGTGAATAATCCTTTTAATGTACTGTTGGATCCTATTGGCTAGTATTTTGGGGAGAATTTTTGCATCCCTGTTCAAGGATATTGGTCTGTAATTCTCCTTTTTGATGGGGTCTTTGGTTTGGGGATCAAGGTAATCCTGGCCTCATAAAATGAGTTCGGAAGTTTTCCTTCCATTTCCATTTTTTGGAACAGTTTCAGGAGAATAGGTATTAATTCTTCTTGAAATGTTTGGTAGAATTCCCCTGGGAAGCCATCTGGCCCTGGGCTTTTGTTTGTTGGGAGATTTTTGATGACTGCTTCAATTTCCTTAGTGGTTATAGGTCTGTTCAGGTTTTCTATTTCTTCCTGGTTCAATTTTGGTAGTTGATACATCTCTAGGAATGCACCCATTTCTTCCAGGTTATCTAATTTGCTGGCATAGAGTTGCTCATAATATGTTCTTATAATTGTTTGTATTTCTTTGGTGTTGGTTGTGATCTCTCCTCCTTCATTCATGATTTTGTTGATTTGGGTCATTTTTCTTTTTGATAAGTCTGGCCAGGGGTTTATCAATCTTGTTAATTCTTTCAAAGAACCAGCTCCTATTCGTTGATCTGTTCTATTGTTCTTTTGGTTTCTATTTCATTGATTTCTGCTCTGATCTTTATTATTTCTCTTCTCCTGCTGGGTGTAGGCTTTATTTGCTATTTTTTCTCCAGCCCCTTTAGGTGTAGGGTTAGGTTGTGTATTTGAGACCTTTCTTGTTTCTTGAGAAAGGCTTGTATTGCTATAGACTTTCCTCTCAGGACTGCCTTTGCTGTATCCCAAAGATTTTGAACAGTTGTGTTTTCATTTTCATTGGTTTCCATGAATTTTTTTAATTCTTCTTTAATTTCCTGGTTGACCCATTCATTCTTTAGTAGGATGCTCTTTAGCCTCCATGTATTTGAGTTCTTTCCAACTTTCCTCTTGTGACTGAGTTCTAGTTTCAAAGCATTGTGGTCTGAAAATATACAGGGAATCATCCCAATCTTTTCGTACCGGTTGAGACCTGATTTGTGACCTAGGATGTGATCAATTCTGGAGAATGTTCCATGGGCACTAGAGAAGAATGTGTATTCCGTTTCTTTGGGATGGAATGTTCTGAATATGTCTGTGAAGTCCATTTGGTCCAGTGTTTCATTTAAAGTCTTTATTTCCTTGTTGATCTTTTGCTTAGTTGATCTGTCCATTTCAGTCAGGGGCGTGTTAAAGTCCCCCACTATTATTGTATTGTTGTCAATGTGTTTCTTTGCTTTTGTTATTAATTGCCTTATATAATTGGCTGCTCCCATGTTCGGGGCATAGATATTTACAATTGTTAGATCTTATTGGATAGACCCTTTAAGTATGATATAGTGTCCTTCTTCATCTCTTATTACAGTCTTTGTTTTAAAATCTAATTTGATATAAGGATTGCCACCCCAGCTTTCTTTTGGTGTCCATTAGCATGGTAAATGGTTTTCCACCCCCTCACTTTCAATCTGGGGGTGTCTTTGGGTCTAAAATGAGTCTCTTGCAGACAGCATATGGATGGGTCTTGTTTTTTAATCCAATCTGATAGCCTGTGTCTTTTGATTGGGGCATTTAGCCCATTTACATTCAGGGTAACTATTGAAAGGTATGAATTTAGTGCCATTGTATTGCCTGTAAGGTGACTGTTACTGTATATTGTCTATGTTTCCTTTCTGATCTATGCTGCTTTTAGGCTCTCTCTTTGCTTAGAGGACCCCTTTGAATATTTCTTGTAGGGCTGGTTTCGTGTTTGCAAATTCCTTTAGTTTTTGTTTGTCCTGGAAGCTTTTTATCTCTCTATTTTCAATGACAGCCTAGCTGGATATAGTATTCTTGGCTGCATATTTTTCTCGTTTAGTGCTCTGAATATACCATACCAGTCCTTTCTGGCCTGCCAGGTCTCTGTGGATAGGTCTGTTGCCAGTCTAATGTTTCTACCATTGTAGGTTACATATCTCTTCTCCCGAGCTCCTTTCAGGATTTTCTCTTTGTCTCTGAGACTCGTAAGTTTTACTATTAGACGTCTGGGTGTTGACCTATTTTTATTGATTTTGAGAGGGGTTCTCTGTGCCTCCTGGATTTTGATGCCTGTTTCCTTCCCCACATTAGGGAAGTTCTCTGCGATAATTTGCTCCAATATACCTTCTGCCCCTCTCTCTCTTTCTTCTTCTTCTGGGATCCCAATTATTCTAATGTTTCATCTTGTCGTATCGCTTATCTCTCGAATTCTGCCCTCGTGATCCTGTAGTTGTTTCTCTCTCTTTTTCTCAGCCTCTTTATTTTCCATCATTTGGTCTTCTATATTGCTGATTCTCTCTTCTGCCTCATTTATCCTAGCAGTTAGTGCCCCCATTTTTTATTGCACCTCATTAATTGCCTTTTTGATTTTGACTTGGTTAGATTTTAGTTCTTTTATTTCTCCAGAAAGGGTTTCTCTAATAACTTCCACGCTTTTTTCAAGCCCAGCTAGTATCTTTAAAGTCATGATTCTGAGCTCTAGGTCCGATATCGTACTAATGTCCGTATAGAGTAGGTCCCTGGCAGTCGGTACTACCTCTTGTTCTTTTTGCTGAGGTGATTTTTTTCGTCTTGTCATTTTGTCCAGAGGAGAATAGATGAATGCGAGAACAAAATGCTAACAGGTTAACAACGTCCCCAGCAAATATACTCTATACAAATCAGAAAAGACCTGAAACCAGGGGAAAAGAAAGGGAAAGAAAGAAAAAAAAAAAGAAAAATAAAAAGATAAAAACAAACAAAAACAGAACAAAACAAAAAAACAGAATATGATCAAATATGATCAGGCTAGTGCATAGATCAGTGCCACACATTAGATTTTGGGTGTATTTTGGTCTGTTAGAATAAAGTGCCTCCTAAAATTTTAAAGGAAGAAAGACTTATATATGTACAAAATAAGGGTTGATACAATGAAGGGATGGAAGATGAATGGTAAGATGAAAATTATAAAAGATTTTATAAAAGGAATTGATAAGTTTGAAAAAAGATTTAAAAAAGAAAAATGGAGAGAATGTGATCAGGCAGGAGACTAGAACAA
>NW_027397168.1:894770-953419 GCF_003265705.2 Callorhinus ursinus
ATCCAAATCAAAACCTCAATGAGATACCACCTCACACCCGTCAGAATAGCTAAAATTAACAAGTCAGGGAACGACAGAAGTTGGCGGGGATGTGGAGAAAGGGGAACCCTCCTACACTGTTGGTGGGAATGCAAGCTGGTGCAACCCCTCTGGAAAACAGTATGGAGGTTCCTCAAACAGTTGAAATTAGAGCTACCATTCAATCCAGCGATTGCACTACTGGGTATTTACCCCAAAGATACAAATGTAGGGACCCGAAGGGGTATGTGCACCCTAATGTTTATAGCAGCAATGTCCACAATAGCCAAACTGTGGAAAGAGCCAAGATGCCCATCGACAGATGAATGGATAAAGAAGATGTGGTATATATACACAATGGAATATTATGCAGCCATCAAAAGGAATGAGATCTTGCCATTTGCAACGACGTGGATGGAACTGGAGGGTGTTATGCTGAGTGAAATAAGTCAATCAGAGAAAGACATGTATCATATGACCTCACTGATATGAGGAATTCTTAATCTCAGGAAACAAACTGAGTGTTACTGGAGTGGTTGGGGGTGGGAGGGATGGGGTGGCTGGGTGATAGACATTGGGGAGTGTATGTGCTACGGTGAGCGCTGTGAATTGTGCAAGACTGTTGAATCACAGATCTGTACTTCTGAAACAATGCAACATATTTTAAGAAAAAAGAAAAAGAAGAAGATAGCAGGAGAGGAAGAATGAAGGGGAGTAAGTCAGAGGGGGAGACGAACCATGAGAGATGATGGACTCTGAAAAACAAACTGAGGGTTCTAAAGGGGAGGAGGGTAGGGGGATGGGTTAGCCTGGTGATGGGTATTAAAGAGGGCACATTCTGCATGGAGCACTGGGTGTTATGAACAAACAATGAATCATGGAACACTACACCAAAAACTAATGATGTAATATATGGTGATTAACATAACAATAAAAAATGCTATCAATGAGATCCAATCTAATCTATATAATCTAACAGCTAGGGTAAGTGAGGCAGAAGAACGAATCAGTGAGCTGGAAGACAATATAATAGATAAAAAGGGAAAAGAGGAGGCCAGGGAAAAACAACTCAGAATCCCTGAGAATAGAATCAGAGAAATAAGTGACACCATGAAACGTTCCAATGTCAGAATAATTGGAATCCTGGAGGGAGTGGAGAGAGAGAGGACTAGAAGATATATTTGAGCAAATCATAGCTGAGAACTTCCCTAATCTGGGGAATGAAACAAACATTTGCGTCCTAGAGGCAGAAACGACCCCTCCCAAGATCAAGGAAAACAGGCCAACACCCCGGCATGTAATAGTAAAACTTGCAAATCTTAGAACCAAGGAAACCATCTTAAGGGCAGTTAAGGGGAAGAGATTCCTTCAGTACAGAGGGAGGAACAACAGAATAACGTCAGACCTATCCACAGAGACCTGACAAGCCAGAAAGGCCTGGCAAGACATATTCAGGGTACTAAACGAGAAGAACATGCAGCCAAGAATACTTTATCTGCAAGACTGTCATTTAGAATGGATGGAGAGATGCAGATCTTCCAAGACCAGCAGAAACTGAAAGAATATGTGACCACTAAGCCAGCCCTGCAAGTAATATTAAGGGGGGTTCTATAAAAGGAGAAAGACCCCAAGAGTGATATACAACAGAAATTTACAGGGACAATCTATAAAAAACAACGTCTTCACAGGCAACATGATGACAATTCATATCTTTCAATAATCACTCTCAACGTGAATGGCCTAAATGCTCCCATAAAATGGCACAGTGTTGCAGATTGGATAAAAAGACAGGACCCATCTGTATGCTGTCTACAAGAGACTTATTTGGAACCTAAAGATACATCCAGGCTGAAAGTGAAGGGATGGAGATCCATCTTCCATGCCAGCGGACCTCAAAAGCAAGCTAGGGTAGCAATTCTTATATCAGACAAATTAGATTTTAAACTGAAGTCTGTAATTAGAGACACAGAAGGACACTATATCATTCTTAAAGGGTCTATCCAACAAGAAGATCTAACAATTGTAAATATCTATGCCCCCAACATGGGAGTAGCCATCTACATAAGCCAACTGTTAACCAAAATAGAGAGTCATATTGATAACAATATGTTAATTGTAGGAGACCTCAATACTCCACTCCCCGCAATGGACAGATCACCTAAGCAGAAAATCAACAAGGAAACAAGAGCTTTGAATGACACACTGGACCAGATGGACCTCATAGATATATACAGAACATTCCACCCTAAAACATCTCATTCTTCTCGAGCACACATGGAACCTTCTCCAGAATAGACCACATACTGGGTCACAAATCAGGTCTCAACCGATACCACAAGATGGAGATTATTCCCTGCATATTCTCAGACCACAATGCTTTAAAACTGGAACTCAATCACAAGAAAAGATTTGGCAGAAATTCAAACACTTGGAAGCTAAAGACCACTCTGCTCAAGAATGTTTGGGTCAACCAGGAAATCAAGAACAATTCATGGAAATCAATGAGAATGAAAACACATCGGTCCAAAGCCTATGGATACTGCCAAGGCAGTCCTAAGGGGGAAATACATAGCCATCCAAGCCTCACTCAAAAAATAGAATACCCCAAATTCACCAACTAACTCTATACCTTAGAGAACTAGAGAAAAAGCAACAAACGATGCCTGAGCCATGCATTAGGAGAAATAATTAAGATTAGAGCAGAGATCAATGAGTTAGAAACCTGAAACACAGTAGATCAGATCAACGAAATTAGAAGTTGGTTCTTAATTAATAAGATCAATAAACCACTGGCCAGACTTATACAAAAGAAAAGAGAGAGGATCCAAATTAATAAAATTATGAATGAAAGGGGAGAGATCACTACTAACACCAAGGAAATAGAAAAATTATTAGAAATTATTATCAACAACCATATGGCAATCAACTGAGCAATCTGGATGAAATGGATGCCTTCCTGGAAACCTGTAAACTGCCAAGACTGAAACAGGAAGAAATTGACAACCTGAACAGGCCAATAACCAGTAACAAGATTGAAGCAGTGATCAAAACCCTCCCAAAAAAACAAGAGTCCAGGGCGTGATGGATTCCATGGGGAATTCTACCAAACATTCAGAGAAGAAATAATACCTATTCTACTGAAGCTGTTTCAAAAAATAGAAACAGAAGGAAAGCTTCCAGACCCATTCAATGAGGCCAGTATTACCTTGATCCCCAAACCAGGCAAAGACCCAATAAAAAAGGAGAATTTCAGACCAATATCCCTGATGAATATGGATTCCAAAATCCTCAACAAAATCCTAGATAATAAGATTCAATAATACATTAAAAGGATCATCTACCATGACCAAGTGGGATTTATCTCCAGGATGCAAGGGCGGTTCAACATTTGCAAATCAATGTGATAGAACACATTAATAAGAGGAGAGAGAAGAGCCATATGGTCTTCTCAATTGATGCAGCAAAAGCATTTGACAAAATACAGCATCCTTTCCTGATTAAAACTTTTCAGAGTGTAGGGATAGAGGGAACATTCCTCAAGTTCATAAAATCCATCTATGAAAAACCCACAGTGAATATCATCCTCAATGGGGAAAAGATGAAAATCTTTCTCTTAAGAGCAGGAACACGTCAAGGATGCCCACTCTCACCACTACTGTTCAACATAGTACTAGAAGTCCTAGCAACAGCAATCAGACAACAAAAAGAAATAAAAGGTATTCAAATTGGCAAAGAAGAAGTCAAACTCTCTCTTTTTGCAGATGACATGATGCTTTATGTGGAAAACCCCAAAGACTCCACTCCCAAATTACTAGAACTCATACAGCAATTCAGTAATGTGGCAGGATACAAAATCAATGCACAGAAATCAGTTGCTTTCTTATATACTAACAACGCCACTGTAGAAAGAGAAATTAGAGAAACGATTCCATTTACAATAGCACCAAAAACCATAAGATACCTCGGAATAAACCTAACCAAAGAGGTAAAGGATCTATACTCTAGGAACTACACAACACTCATGAAAGAAATTGAAGAAGACACAAAAAGATGGGAAAACATTCCATGCTCATGGATCGGAAGAATAAATATTGTCAAAATGTCTATGCTACCCAGAGCAATCTATACCTTCAATGCCATCCTGATCAAAATTCCAATGACATTTTTCAAAGTGCTGGAACAAACAATCCTAAAATTTGCATGGAATCAGAAAAGACCCCGAATCGCCAAGGAAATGTCGAAGAAGAAAAACAAAGCTGGGGGCATCACGTTGCCCAATTTCAAGCTATAGTACAAAGCAGTGATCACCAAGACAGCATGGTACTGGCACAAAAACAGACATATAGACCAATGGAACAGAATAGAGTGCCCAGATATGGACCCTCAACTCTATGGTCAAATAATCTTTGACAAAGCAGAAAAAAATATGTAATGGAAAAAAGACAGTCTCTTCAATAAATGGTGCTGGGAAAATTGGACAGCTACATGCCGAAGAATGAAACTTGACCATTCTCTAACAGCATTCACAAAGATAAACTCAAAATGGATGAAAGACCTCAATGTGAGACAGGAATCCATCAAAATCCTAGAGGAGAACATAGGTAGTAACCTCTTTGACATTGGCCACAGCAACTTCTTTCAAGATACATCTCCAAAAGCTAGTGAAACAAAAGCAAAAATGAACTTTTGGGACTTCATCAAGATAAAAGCTTCTGCACAGCAAAGGAAACAGTCCACAAAACAAAAAGGGAACCCACAGAATGGGAGAAGATATTTGCAAATGACACTACAGATAAAGGGCTAATATCCAAGATCTATAAAGAACTTCTCAAACTCAACACCCAAAAAACAATCAAGTCAAAAAATGGGCAGAAGACATGAACAGACACTTCTTCAAAGAAGACATATGAATGGCTAACAGACACATGAAAAATGTTCAACATCATTAGCCATCAGGGAAATTCAAATCAAAACCACATTGAGATACCACCTTACACCAGTTAGAATGGCAAAAATTGACAAGGCAAGAAATAACAAATGTTGGAGAGGTTGGGGAGAAAGGAGAACCCTCTTACACCATTGGTGGGAATGCAAGTTGGTACAGCCACTTTGGAAAAGAGTAGGAGGTTCCTCAAAAAATTAAAAATGGAGCTACCCTATGACCCAGCAACTGCTTTCCTGGGTATTGACCCCAAAGACACAGATGTAGTGAAAAGAAGGGCCATATGCACCCCAATGTTCATAGCAACAATGTCCGCAATAGCCAAACTGTGGAAGGAGCCAAGATGCCCTTCAACAGATGAATGGATAAAGAAGATGTGGTCCATATATACAATGGAATATTACTCAGCCATCAGAAAGGATGAATACCCAACTTTTGTATCAACATGGATGGGACTGGAGGGGATGGTGCTAAGTGAAATAAGTCAAGCAGAGAAAGTCAGTTATCATATGGTTTCACTTATTCGTGGAACATAAGGAATAGCACGGAGGACATTAGGAGAAGGAAGGGAAAAATGAAGGGGGGAATCGGAGGGGGAGATGAACCATGAGAGACTATGGACTCTGAGAAACAAACAGGGTTTTAGAGGGGAGGTGGGAGGGGGGATGGGTTAGCCCGGTGATGGGTATTAAGGAGGGCACGTACTGCACGGAGCACTGGGTGTTATACGAAAACAATGGATCATGGATCATCACATCAATAACTAATGATGTATTGTATGGTGACTAACATAAGAAAATAAAAAAGAAAAGAAATTAAAAGCCAAGTTGAACCCAGAGTTATAAACAACCAGCATAGGGATCCCAAAAGGACCCATCGATGCACGTTCGGATGTTGCAGTGGGGACAAGTGCATCGCAGGTGGGGCAGGGAGAGGACACAGTTTCGGCAAACGGTGCTGCACAGTGCCCTGTGCACATGGATGAGCACCAAAGGCACATTGCCACAGGCCCGGGTGAAAGAGGGACACACAGTTGTGGTCACTTCTACAGTCTACCCCAGCACAGGGACCAGATGTCACAGACTGGACCATGAGACACTGTACTCAGAGGCTAGGAGTGAGCTTGACCAGATGTGAAGCTCATGTCCCATTCACATGGATGAACCACTTCTCACTCTTTGTCCTTGGTTGCAGGCTGGGCGCATGCAAGGTAACGAGCGCCTGCTGTCATGGCCTCTCCCGTGCCCTCACCAGCGGTAAAACCCTGCAAAGACGGAGTCAGAAAGGAATCGCCCTGGACGACAGTGGGGCAGTGGTGCTGTGTGAAGCCCTGAGACACCCAGCATGCACTCTGCAGATGCTCAGGTGAGCCGGGGCTGCTCTCCCTGTGGGGACACTCCTGAGCAAAGGAGGGATTCACTGGGACCTGAGGTATGGCACTGCCACAGTCCAGTCTCACTATGTTCAAAATGCAAGTGGTGCTCCCCACCTCAGGCTTCCAGGAGTGAAAGATGGGTCAACTCAGCACAATACCTGGTGGATGGTGAGCACCCAAAAACAGTGGCATTTGCTACTGTTATTGTACAAATTACAATACATAGGTATGTAAAATTACAAATTATAACTTACTATATTAAAGCTTATATTAAAAATTTAATGTATTTATATTATAGATTTATATAAGACTCATGTAGACTTATAGGACGTATATACATTTATAAATTATAACAAATCTAATATCAATAAAATATATATTATATAAGCCTGTATAAATATAAAATTATACATATGTATTATAAACTTTTATTGTTATAAAATCAATATCAAATAGACTTATATTATGTAATATACAGACATATTAAAATTTTATAATAGGTACTTAGTTATAAATTGTAACTATAAAATCTATCAAACACATATATGTATTTATACTTTGTTATATTTATAATTATACTGTATAATTTACTATGTATTTATAATTATAGATTTAAATCTATAAATTATACATGTATAGTAATATTATATAATTATAAATTATATGTGTTGTTTTATTAGATAAATATTGTTCTATTAAGTAACAATGTAATGAACCTACAGCATCTCTTTCTATATTTTCCTACCCTCTTCAAACCTATCTGAAATCACGCACAGTCAGAGGTACTTATAGGGCCACTACTTTCTTGAAAGGGGAAGTAAATGATGTAGAAGTCCAGCACTAAGACTATTACCGTCTTTTCCAACTTGTGAAGAAATAGGTCCATTCCTTTAAAGCCCCTCCTTGTAAACCTACATCTAGAAACCTAAGGTGGCTTGCACCATGTCATCTTCCTCTTACCTTGTGTGAAAGATTCCGAACATAGCGTGGGGGAGGTGGTACCTGAGGCAGTGGGAAGACTTGGATTGCCCATCATTTTCCTGAGCTGTGGAATTCTAGATTTTTTGTGTTGAGTCTTGTCGCCTTGGGCAAAGCGTTTGTCTTCCCTGATTATCTGTCTTCTTTCTGCAAAATGGGGGAAATGATTTGACTTGACATAGTAACTATGAAAATATAAATGTGATAAAAATACAGAACTATGTGTTTCCACGTCCCCTGCACCCTCCCCAACTGTGGACAGAAGCAGAGACACGAAGGAGTGTCCCTCACTCCAACAGTGAGGTGAAGCTACTCAGGAAGTTGCAAACAGATACCCACAGAAGAACAAAGACACGGTGATCCTTAACCCTCCTGTTTAATTCACAGCAACGCTATACGGCCTTGTGCTAAGTGCCAGGGCTCCAGAACCAAACTGCTGGGATCTGTGTCCTATCTCTACCCCTTGATGGCTGTGTGACCTTGGGCCAATTCCTTAACTTGCTTAGCCTTCCTTGTCTTCTTCACAGATCAGGTCAATAACAGCATCTCATAAGGTTTGGCATTTTAATGAGATATACGTGTAAAACCCACAATAGAAGGCTAGGACCAGGCACTCGGATAATGGAAGCTATTACTAATTTATCTTTTGAAAAATAAAAATAGTTTTTCTACCAAGCTGCCTCTGACTTCCAGTCCCAAATGCTAGTGTTTAGGTGGAATCAGGGCTTTCTATCAGGACATTTTTCCTGTCCTGTAATGTGGAGACCGCTCCTACCAGATCATGATAACCCTGTGTTATCTCTTTCTCCTGCTGTGTTTAGAGACACCAAGTTGGCAGCTTAAAATTGGCCATGGTTGGATAATTTACACCTCAGAAACGTGCAGTGCTACAAATCAGGGCTTTCTTCCCCCCTCGCAAGAGCCCGGTGTTAAACATTTATCAACACACCACCGCCCCATGGATCTGTCTTTCCCTTTGGAGGCAACACCAAGTTGTTCTAGGATTGTCCCGGGAAGAACTGACTGAGAAAGAGGAGCTGCAGAGAAGAAACAAAAGAGGTAGGAATTCAACAGAGCCCCTTTTCTATCTTATTAGGCTGCAAAAAACTGAATTTGATGAGGAAACCCAGAGACTTCTGACAGCTGCAGAAAAGCAAAATCTAACCTTGACAATTATAGCTGACCGATGGAAAAGAGACAGGACAATAGGGCAGCAAGCAAGTTAGACTCCTCCTGACCCAAGGGCACCTTCAAAGAAAAGTTACTGGAGCCCTTACTCATGCCTACTCTGTCCCCAGGAATTACAGTTCCGGACATGGATGTGAACCCTGATTTTTCTGGCCCCACATTTGGATACTTCATAGACTGTGTCTATATGGGTTTTTCCCCATTTATTATTTTGATGTAGTGTTCCATGATTCATTGTTTGCGTATAACGCCCAGTGCTCCATTCAAAACGTGCCCTCTTTAATACCCATCACCAAGCTAACCCATCCCCCCACTGCCCTCCCCTCAACTTTGTGGTCTTGGGAAAGTCACTAAAGACTGCCAAGGTCAAGTTCCTATCCTGCCCCACAACATTTTGAACACTTAATAGAGTCTTAGATCTTAAACATTTTGTAAAACAAATCTCCCAACAGAATTTGTTCCCCGTGAATGCCTGGATCAAGCATGTGGATTGTAGAAACCATGATCCTTTCCACACATGGTTTGGACAGATGCAGCCTGTACCAAGAGCACTGGACCTAAGGTATAACTTGGTCACTGTCTTTTCTGTTAGTGTCTTTAGTATCCCAACTCAGGCTTTCTGTTCTCTTGCCTTATGATGGTATTTGGAAAGCGCTTTTTTTAAAAATCACAAAAGTACAAATCATCCATTGCCCTCCACCTACAAGTACAATTAAAGGTGAAGATCCTTTTGACCACCAACCCTGTCTTATTCTCCTCTGCACAAGCAATCTGTCATAAGACTGGCCCCCCCCATATCATTCCTATACTTCTCTGTACGTGAATGCATCCATCAACAAAATAGCATTGATTTTAATTACATAAAGATCCCACACTAAATGCATTTTTCATTGTTAGTCTATCTATATTGATGTATGTAAACATAACATGAATAGACTGAAAATAATGTACTTCATGTAATATACACATACAGAAATTGTGTATACATCTCAACATGGATAGATTGTTAAAGTATAAACACAGTGAAGCACATATATACAATAGCATTCTGTGGTTAAAGGTGTATGCATGTATCCATATGTGCACACATACAAAAAGGTTGAGATACATAATACGTAAGTAAACCATATCTATATATACCTATACATATCTAAACCTTGTTTCTTGAACCTGAGAGAACAGCCTTGTATATATGTACTTCATTTAAATAATCTATTGATAGGCTTTTATCTGCTAATATTTGACATTATACATATCACAACTTACAACTTTGTAAATCTCTTCTCATACAGAAGTCTAACCATCTAGAGATGTACATGTACCACATGTATCTACAAGGCAACCAATAGAAGGATAAAAATTGTAACAAGAGGGAGGCGGGTGGCATGGGCATGCAGAACTGAGCTCAACATCAGGCACAGTAAGACCTTAGACAATGTGTAAAGTCGCAATGACAAATATTAGCAAGGTAAGCTACTGGTTTCAATGTATATGTTGGGGTTTAGTAAGGAATAAGCTACCAGCTGAATGAAACATGTATTTGTCTTCATCAGTAAAGCCTCCAAAGGGCAATTCTCTATTGATGAGAAGGCTCTGCTGATCCCAGGAAAGCCGGCTTTACACATCCAGATCCGGTGGTGCATATGCTGAGTCTGTCACTGTGTCAGTCCAGTAACTATTTTCCCTGCTCCCTCGCCTTTCCTCTTTCCAAACACATCCCTTCTCAGGATTTAGGGCTTCCATCTCATAGTTCAGGAGAGCATGAAGTTTAAATTGAGTTTTATGGCATGGACTAGATTGTTAAGTTATTGATATTGAAACTATTACATGATAAAGAAAAGAAATGGCCCAGGTCAAGTATTTAACCAGGTGCAGGAAAAGATTTCACATCTGAGAGTAAATTTGAACAATGCTTTATGATTCATCTTGTGAGTCATGCTTGTTCAGTGGAATAAATTGAAAAAGCAGAAGCATAAAATTAAATAATATATAAACACCAGAGAAGACTCCACAAGTCAGCCTCTGCAGAGCTGTAAAAATCACTCCAATAAAAGCTGCAAGAGCAGCACTGTCCCCAAGAGAACACCTAATTCTCTTTTTGCCTCCTTCCAAGTATTAGGTCATTTCTCTGGCATTGCTAATCTTACCTCCCTGCACGACCCGTTGCATCTCCCATCCTTCCCCAGACTCTAGTCTGGTCCTCCTTTTCCCACTACACCTTATGGCTTCTAAAACTCTCTACTCTTCTTTCCCTTCCTCCAAATGAAGACCTCCAACCCTGTAAATGAAGACGGATGGGAACTGGAAAGAAAGCTTAAGGAGTATTTCATTTCTGGCCTCCTATACTATCAATTCAGGAGTTAAGATTAAGTCAGCAACTCAAGTGTCCACTGACAAAGGAATGGATGAACACAATGTGGTCTATCCACATGATGAAGTAGGATTCAGCCTTAAAAAAGGAAATTCTGACACCTGCCATATCACAGATGAACCTTGAGAACATTATGCCAAGTGAGATAAGTCAGTCAACAAAAGCACAAATAAAAGTATGACCCCACTTTTTAAAAAAAGAGTTATTCATTTGAGGCAGAGACAGAGAAAGCATGAGCAGGGGGTAGAGGCGGAGGGAGAAGCAGACTCCCCATGGAGCATGGAGCCCAATATGGGGGTCAATCTGGGGACCCTGAGATCATGACCTGAGCTAGAAGTCAGATGCTTAATCAACTGAGCTACCCAGATGCCCCTGTATGATCCCACTTTTATGAGGTACCTAGGGTGGTCAAATTCATAGAGACAAAGTAGAATAGTGGTTCCAGGGACTGAGGGAATAGGAAATGTGGAGTTAATATTTAATGGGGACAGAGCTTCAATTTGGGAAGATAAAGTTCCATAGATAGATGGTGGTGAGGGTTGCACAACAGTGTGTTTTTGTTTTTTTAGATTTTATTTATTTGACAGAGAGACACAGCGAGAGATAGAACACAAGCAGGGGGAATGGGAGAGGGAGAAGCAGGCTTCCCGCCGAGCAGGGAGCCTGATGCGGGGCTCGATCCCAGGACCCTGGGATCATCACCTGAGCCAAAGGCAGATGCTTAACGACTGAGCCACCCAGGCTTCCCAACTGTGTGAATCTACTTAACATCACAGAACTGTTCACTTTAAAATGGCTAAATAGGGGCACCTGGGTGGCTCAGTTGTTAAGCGTCTGCCTTCGGCTCAGGTCATGATTCCAGGGTCCTGGGATTGAGCCCCATATTGGACTCTGCTCTGCGGGGAGTCTGCTTCTCCCTCTCCCTCTGCCTGATGCTCCACCTGCTTGTGCATGCTCTGTCAAAATCTTAAAAAACAAACAAAATGGCTAAATAGTGAATTTGTTATGTCCAGCTTATCACAAACATAAGAGATAAAGATTGAGAAAGTCACGTCAAGTCATCTGTGGAGAAGAGGAAGGAGATCCTGCCAGGGTTTCTGAGAGACAGACCAGCTGGAAAAACCAAAGAACTTCCTGCCCTAGCAACAATTATGTTAAGGGGACATCCATTCCCACCCGCTAGGAGGCATTCCAACAGTTTCCCATAATCTCAAACCTCTTTCCCTCAAAAGTACAGGTCAGTAGAAAACAGGGGAAGGATGTGCAGATAAAGAACTGAGCCATAAAGCATCTAGTTTGCAAGAGAGGATCTTGAGATGACAGGATTGAAGGAGATTATTAACCTAAGAGCAACATTATAGGTGTTTACCACACACTGAGCATGTTACAAGTTATTTTGTGTAATTTTTGCAAAACCTGAGATTAGTGCTATTAGACCCATGTTGTAATAAGAAAAATCGACTTAAAGGGTGTAAATCACTAGCTAAGCAGTGGTGCCATCATCAAAAGCCACTCTGTTCCAAACAGTCTAGACTAGTCACTCCTGGGGGCTTCTGAGTTATTTCAAGGTGTCTGCAAAACTCCATTTCCATTGCACATTTTCTCATAAGGCATCTCATAACTAATGTCTTCCACATATATGTACACTTTCCAAATGCATGGCACTACTGTGGCTATTAAAATACCAACTTATTAAATAATACTTCTGATACTACCAACAAATAATGATAAATTCCAATGGTTCTCTGGGAGGTGGCACTTCATTTCTGTAATGTCTAACTTTGTATGGTACATGTTACATCTCTAATCAAATTAGAAGAGAAATAAAAAAAAGAAAAAAACACTCTGTAGAGAATCTATTTGTTTCGCCAAATTCCACTCAGGGGATCATTTTCTCAACCACAGCTCCCCCATCACATCACAGAGGGGATTCTCCCTGCTCTCTAACCTCAACTATGCACTACTTCGGCCTTACCCCCAGCCACTCCCTAGTCCTGGCCACGTCTACCCATGCTTTTATGATGGCAAAGTAGCAGGTGTGAAAAAAGAGTGGGTGGGTAGGTCTTCCACATGATCACAGACTTGCAGTTAGTGTGCAATTGGCCACAAGTGAATCGCTCCTTGCTGGGTGGTGGGTTTCATAACTTGTAGTGAGCCTGGGGAAGCAGCTTAGCAATCACAGCTCATACAAATCCCTTCAGTCCCATCTCTTCCTTTACTGAACCCTCAGTTCCCCTTCCTGGGGCAGGGGTGGGTGGACTTATCATTGATTCCTCTAGAAAGCCACTTTGGCCTTACATGGCTTTGAAATAAAACAACACTCTAAGAATACCCAAGGGTTAAGATCCTTTGCTGTAATTGAATAATTCCATGGCAAATTCAGGAATTCTAGAATAAATTCCTAAAATATTATGAGAATAATAGAGAATTTGTATACCCAGCACTCACAGAAAAACATCCCTGAGTTATAAAGAAACAAGAAACTTTGGGCTTATCTTGGATTTGGGGTTAACAAGTTGTCAGATTATCAGATATGACATGATACCATTTTACTTAGCAGTAACTAAGGTCACGACATGGTGACTAAAGCAGTCTAAACCTTTGATTTTTAAAAATCTCTCCCTCATGGGGAAAACCTGAAAGATTCCACCCCAAAACTGCTAGAACTCATACTGGAATTCAGTAAAGTGGCAGGATATAAAATCAATGCACAGAAATCAGTGGCATTCCTATACATCAACAAGACAGAAGAGAGACAAATCAAGGAGTCAAACCCATTTACATTGCACCCAAAACCGTAAGATACCTAGGAATAAATTTAACCAAAGAGGCAAAGGATCTGTACTCAGAAAACTATAAAATACTCATGAAAGAAATTGAAGACACAAAGAAATGGAAAAACGTTCCATGCTCATGGATTGGAGGAACAAACATTGTGAAGATGTCAATGCTACCTAGAGCAATCTACACATTCAATGCAATCCCCATCAAAATACCATCCACCTTTTTCAAGGAAATGGAAAAAATAATCCTAAAATTTGTATGGAACCAGAAGAGACCCTGAATAGCCAGAGGAATGTTGAAAAAGAAAAGCAAAGCTGGCGGCATTACAATTCCGGACTTCCAGCTCTATTACAAAGCTGTCATCATCAAGACAGTATGGTACTGGCACAAAAACAGACACATAGATCAATGGAACAGAATAGAGAGCCCAGAAATGGACCCTCAACTCTACGGTCAACTCATCTTTGACAAAGCAGGAAAGAATGTCCAATGGCAAAAAGACAGTCTCTTCAACAAATGGTGTTGGGAAAATTGGACAGCCACATGCAGAAGAATGAAACTGGACCATTTCCTTACACCACACACAAAAATAGATTCCAAATGGTTGAAAGACCTAAACGTGAGACAGGAGTCCATCCAAATCCTAAAGGAGAACACAGGTAGCAACCTCTTCGACCTCAGCCGCAGCAACTTCTTCCTAGAAACATCGCCAAAGGCATGGGAAGCCAGGGCAAAAATGAACTATTGGGATTTCATCAAGATAAATTTCTTTTGCACAGCAAAAGAAACAGTCCACAAAACCAAAAGACAACCGACAGAATGGGAGAAAATATTTGCAAATGACATATCAGATAAAGGGCTAGTATCCAAAATCTATAAAGAACTTATCAAACTCAACACCCAAAGAACAAATAATCCAATCAAGAAATGGGCAGAAGACATGAACAGACATTTTTCCAAAGAAGACATCCAAATGGCCAACAGGCACATGAAAAAGTGCTCAACACCGCTCGGCATCAGGGAAATCCAAATCAAAACCTCAATGAGATACCACCTCACACCTGTCAGAATGGCTAAAATTAACAAGTCAGGAAACGACAGAAGTTGGCGGGGATGTGGAGAAAGGGGAACCCTCCTACACTGTTGGTGGGAATGCAAGCTGGTGCAGCCACTCTGGAAAACAGTATGGAGGTTCCTCAAACAGTTGAAAATAGCTACCATACGATCCAGCAATTGCACTACTGGGTATTTACCACAAAGATACAAATGTAGGGATCCGAAGGGGTATGTGCACCCCAATGTTTATAGCAGCAAAGTCCACAATAGCCAAACTGTGGAAAGAGCCAAGATGTCCATCGACAGATGAATGGCTAAAGAAGATGTGGTATATATACACAATGGAATATTATGCAGCCATCAAAAGGAATGAGATCTTGCCATTTGCAATGATGTGGATGGAACTAGATGTGTTATGCTGAGTGAAATAAGTCAATCAGAGAAAGACATGTATCATATGACCTCACTGATATGAGGAATTCTTTAAGATTTTATTTATTTGAGAGAGAGAGAGAATGAGAGATAGAGAGCACGAGAGGGAAGAGAGTCAGAGGGAGAAGCAGACTCCCTACTGAGCAGGAAGCCCAATGTGGGACTCGATCCCAGGACTCCAGGATCATGACCTGAGCCGAAGGCAGTCGCTTAACCAACTGAGCCACCCAGGCGCCCACTGATATGAGGAATTCTTAATCTCAGGAAACAAACTGAGTGTTACTGGAGTGGTGGGGGGTGGGAGGGATGGGGTGGCTGGGTGATAGACATTGGGGAGGGTATGTGCTATGGTGAGCACTGTGAATTGTACAAGACTGTTGAATCACAGATCTGTACTTCTGAAACAAATAATGCAACATATGTTAAGAAAAAAAGAAAAAGATAGCAGGAGGGGAAGAATGAAGGGGAGTAAGTCGGAGGGGGAGACGAACCATGAGAGACGATGGACTCTGAAAAACAAACCGAGGGTTCGAGAGGGCAGAGGGGTGGGGAGATGGGTTAGCCTGGTGATGGGTATTGAGGAGGGCACATTCTGCATGGAGCACTGGGTGTTATGAACAAACAATGAATCATGGAACACTACACCAAAACAAATTATGTAATATATGGTGATTAACATAACAATAAAAAAGACCTACAATTAAAAAAAAAACTAATGATGTAATGTATGGTGATCAACATAACAATAAAAAAAAATTTAAAAAAATCTCTCCCTCAAGATTTTCCAAGTTAGTTAATACACCTCTCCCCACTAACCCAGTTTTCATCTACAATGAATGATAAAAGTGCACCATGAAGAGAATGAAGTATTTCAAGGATCTAAGTTTCACTTATATTTAATGGATGAGGGAAGATGGATGGATAGAAAGATCATGGCCTTCAACTTACTGAAAGACCCCACTGGCTTTCATAAGGCATGTTGGCTCTTAAAACAGAAGACTTGGATTCCAAGTTCCATTATTTGACTTACTATTTCTGTGATCTGTTATAAAGCATTCACCCTCAGTATATTTTTTATTTTGTGTTCAGTTGGCCACTGTATAGTACATCCTTAGTTTCTGATATAATGTTCAGTGATTCATTAGTGGCTTGTAACACCCAGTGCTCATCACAACACCAGCCCTCCTTAATGCCCATCTCTTGGCTACCCTACCCCCCCCACGCCCCTCCCCTCTAAAACCCTCAGTTTGTTTCCCGGAGTCCATAGTCTCTCATGGTTCATCTCCCTGATTTCTCCCCCTTCAGTTTTCCCTCCCTTCCCCTATACTTACCTAGCAGAGGAGACACTATGATCACCCTCAGTGTCTTTTGTTTTTAAATTCTTCATCAAGGAGGAATGCCCCCACCTACAGGACTCTGATGAGGATTGAGACATACCAAAAAGGTTTGATAAGCTACAAAATGCAAAATAAAATGAATATCCAACTGTTCCTTAAGACTTCTGATGGCTTTTGCTTATTGAATAATAAGGCAAGGGAGAGAAAATTGTAGTGAGCTCCTATCCTAATATGCATTCCCATGAAGGCCATTAATTTCACATTATATCCTGTGTAGGATCCATGGTTCCTGTTTTCAGGTAGGTAAAATACATTTTATATATATCACAGCCATAGATCATTCAAAGGTAGATGCAAAAGCCAAAATGGGGTCTATTTTTGCATATTAGGAGTGGTTCTGGATCTCCATCCGGCTGGTTTATCCACAGTAGGATAACTATGGAATTAGAGTCACGTTTATCCCACCTCTCCATCCACAGGAAATGAGGCTTTAAGCTTTCTCAAGGTATTTTTAATATCCTTTGCTTTATTAAATCCTCTTAACATCTGAGAAAGACATTACACCAAGAAGGACAAAAGGAAACTTGAGGCAAAGCCAATGTAGGGTCTTGGGGCCAAATGTAGAATTATATTAGAAATCTGGAGATTGAGTATTTAATATGCTGCCTACAACAAAAGGGCAGAAAAGCACTCTGGAGGGAACAGCTCATTTGTCCCCATGAACAGGGACACCTGAACAATCTCCCGGTGGTTCTAATCCAAGATCATCCCATGGTGAAGCCATGGCATCTCCTCATTGGATCACCACCACCATTTGTCCTCAAGGTCATTGAAATCCCATTTACACTTGACTCTTAGAAAGGACCCCCTCTCCTGCAATTCCTGCAGCTCCCCCTTCACTATGTCGTACAACTTTCTTGAGCCTGCAAGAAAGAGAGAGAGAATGCTTTTAAATATGCATTGTTTAGATGTGAAGTTGGTAATATAAAGTCCTGAATGTATAGCTTTTGATCAACTTCCCAAAGTAGGCAAGGTTCCTTGGAATCCAAGAGGATTTCTGCTAAAACGTGCCTAGTTTAAAGTCTTTCTCCAGGGAGCCTGGGTGGCTCAGTCGGTTAAGCGACTGCCTTCGGCTCAGGTCATGATCCTGGAGTCCCGGGATCAAGTCCCACATCGGGCTCCCTGCTCAGCAGGGAGTCTGCTTCTACCTCTGACTCCCCCCTCTTGTGCTCTCTCTCTCTCAAATAAATAAAATCTTAAAAAAAAAAAAATAAAGTCTTTCTCCAGGGTGCGAGGGGGGGAACCCACTGCTTACCTTTCTGACCTCATCTCCAGAATACTGAATAAGGTGGAGAGTGTTCTAACGAAATGCTCTATTTCAATGCCTGGAAGGGGCAATACAGAGCTTGGTAATCCAACCTCGGGGCCTTTACACATGCTACTCCAATACTGAGTATTCCTTAGAATACTCTACACTTTGTCTCTTGTCACTGTCCATGTTCCCCTCCTGATACATGGACTCCTCCTTCCAGCCTTCTTGGGACTCAAGACCAACGTCACCATGTCAGACATGCCTTCTGTTACCACCCTGATCACCCTTGTTTTTCTACTACAACCCAGAGTTTCCTTCATAGAGTTCATGACAACACTGCTTTTATACATCTCAGATTTGTCATCTCCCTGAGGAGAACGCAGAGCCATGAAGGCAAAAGGCCCATGACCATGAGTTTTCTGCTATCTACCACGGCATGCTCGTCGGCCTTGAAAGGGATGTCATTGAGTGAATGTCTGTTAAGTGAAACATTGAGTAGGTACAAGAATGAGAAAAATGAGGGGACTCCTCAACTACCCAAATGTCTGTAGGACTATGCTGCCTAGTATGGTCATCGCTACCCATGTGGCCGTTTCAGTCATTCAAACTGAGAAAGGTCAAAAATTCAGTTCCTGGGGTGCACAAACCCCCTTTCAAGTGCCCAGTTACCACATGCTGCTGCTGGCTACTGTACTGGACAATAGATATAAACTGTTTCCGTCATTACCATAGGTTCTGCTGGCCAGCACTGCTCTAGGAAATCGAATGCAGGCTGAACCCAATGCTTGCTTTAAAACATCACCCAACCCATCCCCCTCTCTCAGCTAGTGCTTCCTAGTATAAAAGTCACTGGGGATTACCCAAGTTTCTGTAGTTTGCACATTGATTTTTTCAAGGCCTTCCACAGTATGCTGATTCCACTGGGCTCCAAGTCATTCTGCAAAAGGTTCGGGTTAACCAGGCTTTTACTGCTTCCAAGGACTGAGGAGAGATGCTGGCAGCAAGCAGGCGTCAGATTGCATTTCTCCAACCTAGGAGTGGGTGGGAAGGAAGTGTGAAAGATGGTCCTCTAAGATTGAGAAGTTAGAAGTGATACCAGATCTAGGAAAAAGTATGTGGTTAAAACAAACTGGCTTACAGTGGAAAGCTTACCACACACTGGACACTTCTCCAAATGCTTACACATAACTCATTAATCCATATACCAATCCTATAAAAGGTAGCCAAAATCTTAAACTCCATTTGCCAGCTGAGGAAACAGAACATTAGCCTGCCCAACTGTGAAAGAAACAATGTTCATAAAAAGTGGATGTGATTTGGGGCACCTGGGTGTCTCAGTCATTACGCATCTGCCTTTGGCTCAGGTCATGATCCCGGGGTCCTGGAATGGAGCCCTGCATTGGGCTCCCTGCTCGGCAGGAGGCCTGCTTCTCCCTCTCCCACTCCCCCTGCTGTGTTCCCTCTTTGTCAAATAAATAAAATCTTAAAAAGTGGATGTGATTTTATTTATAAGGTCCTTGAAAGGACTAAAATAAGATTACAACCCCTTCCTTACACTTTCATCTTGTTTCTAAATTCAACAGAACAAAATCTATTTGTAGTAGCTAGCCAACCACATGTTCAAAGACAAAAGTTCTAGTGTTATATCAGTTTAAGTTAGTAGAAATTTCCATATAAGCCTATAAAGAAATGTGACAGGTGTCTATACACGAAAATTTTGATAAACAAGTCAGGAAATGACAGATGTTGGCGAGGGTGCAGAGAAAGGGGAACCCTCCTACTTGGTGGGAATGCAAACTGGTGCAGCCACTCTGGAAAATGGTATGGAAGTTCCTCAAAAAGTTGAAAATAGGCTACCGTATGACCCAGCAATTGCACTACTGGGTATACCCCAAAGATACAAATGTAGTAATCCAAAGGGGTACGTGCACCCCAATGTTTATAGCAGCAACGTCCACAATAGCCAAACTATGGAAAGAGCCAAGATGTCCATCAACAGATGAATGGATAAAGATGTGGTATATATATTCAATGGAATATTATGCAGCCATCAAAAGGAATGAAATCTTGCCATTTGCAACAATGTGGATGGAACTAGACAGTATTATGCCAAGCAAAATAAGTCAATCAGGGAAAGACAAGTATTATATGATCTCACTGATATGAGGAATTCTTAATTTCAGGAAACAAACTGAGGATTGCTGGAGTGGTGGGGGGGTGGGAGGGATGGGGTGGCTGGGTGATAGACATTGGGGAGGGTATGTGCTATGGTGAGTGCTGTGAATTGTGTAGGACTGATGAATCACAGACCTGTACCTCTGAAACAAATACATTATATGTTAAAAGATAGTAGGAAGGGAAAAATGAAAGCGGGGAATTGGAGAGGGAAACGAACCATGAGAGACTATGGAGTCTGAGAAACAGGGTTTTAGAGGGGAGGGTGGAGGGGGGATGGGTTAGCCCGGTGATGGGTATTAAAGAGGGTACGTACTGCATGGAGCACTGGGTGTTATAGCCAACAATGAATCATGGAACACTACATCAAAAACTAATGATGTGTTGTATGGTGATTAACATAACATAATAAAACAACATTTAAAAAAAAGGTAAAAAAAAAAAACAGTAAAGGGAAAGAATGTTTCCTTAGGTTGGAAGAAGTTGGGTAGGATCCAGACAATGCTTCAAGGTAAAGGCACTATTTGGTAGACAGGAAGGGGATGACATGAGAAAAATGGGCTCTAACATCACCCAAGTGCGTCCTGTCTCCGGTCTAGTGCCACCTGCAGGGCTTTTACCACTGTTATATATGGTTGACGGTGATCGTGTACTTTTTTTTTTTTTTAAAGATTTTATTATTTATTTGAGAGAGAGAGAGAATGAGAGAGCACGAGAGGGAAGAGGGTCAGAGGGAGAAGCAGACTCCCCGCTGAGCAGGGAGCCCGATGCGGGACTCGATCCCGGGACTCCAGGATCATGACCTGAGCCGAAGGCAGTCGCTTAACCAACTGAGCCACCCAGGCGCCCTCGATTATGTACTTTTAATAGTATTCCCTTGGTCATCTAGGCCAGTGTTTCTCAATGAGGGGTGATCTTTCCCCCATAGGGGAAACTGAGCAATGTCTGCAGACTAGGGAGGTGCTATTGGCATCTGGAGGATGGAAGCCAGGGATGCTGCTCAGCATCGTATGGTACATAGGACAGCCCACAGCCAAGGATTACCCAGCCCAAGGTGTAAGTAGTGCTGAGGTTGAGAAACCCTGGTCTGATGGTAAAGATGGAAGCCTGTGAACCCAAATAAGACACTCAGGTGCCTGCTTTAAAGCTACAACATTGGCGGAGCACCTGGGTGGCTCAGTTAGGCATCTGCCTTTGGCTCAGGTCATGATCCCAGAGTCTTGGGATGGAGCCCTGAATCAGGCTCCCTGCTCAGCAAGGGGTCTCCTTCTCCCTCTGTCCCTCCCCCCTGTTCATGCTTTCTCTGTCTTCTTCTCTCAAAAAAATCTTTTAAAAAATCATTAAAACTACAACATTGGAGAGTAAAACGGAGTGAAAGTGAACTGAGTATCAGACAGGCATTTGTCACTAGAGACAATGCAATAACGGTTGCAAACATTTTATTCATTTCTACATCCAGGGAGAAGCACCTAGCAAGTGAGGGCTTAAAACCAGACCAGCATTCTTTTTAAGGCACAAATAGGACCCAGAATTACTTGCATAAATCTGACAGCTTTTCCTTTACCTACAGGATAAATAATATTGCACCTCAAGATACTTTTTTTTTTAAGATTTTATTTATTTATTTGAGAGAGAGAGAGAGAGATAGAGAGCACGAGAGGGAAGAGGGTCAGAGGGAGAAGCAGACTCCCCGCCGAGCAGGGAGCCCGATGCGGGACTCGATCCCGGGACTCCAGGATCATGACCCGAGCCGAAGGCAGTCGCTTAACCAACTGAGTCACCCAGGTGTCCGCACCTCAAGATACTTCTTGAAGGACAGGAATGTGGTGAGAAAAACAAAAACCCAGCAACTTCTGACTTATTTCACTTATGGGCATAATGTCCTCAAGGTCCATCCACTTAATGCAAATGGCAGGATTTCCACAAAGAAAGAGATACTGTATGATTTCTAAGCATTTTGTGAGACTGAGTAGAATCACCACCTCTGTGAAAAATAGCTATCCTGTAAGCCACACTTAACCAAGACTCCTATTATTTGAGTGTAAACCATCTTAGTTTGCTGAACACACACATCACCTTATGGCTAAAACCAGACTTCCCCTTAGATAGAAAAGACTCTGGGGTGGGAAACATGGCGCACCAGCCCCCGACCTACTATCCAAAAGGTACTAACTGAAACAAAGAATACTTACAATACACCAAGGAGGGGGTAACGGGAATGAACTTCTGTCTCTGAACTTGAGCCTTACCATTAAGCAGAAGATATAGTTTTTAAAGACTTTATCTATTCATTTGAGACACAGAGATAGAGAGAGAGAGCATGAGCAGGGGGAGAAGCAGAGGGAGAGGGAGAACGAGGTTCCCCGCTGAGCCAGGAGCCCGACATGGGGCTCGATCCCAGGACCCTGGGATCATGACCTGAGCTGAAGGCAGACGCTTAACCATCTGAGCCACCCAGGCGCCCTAAGCAGAAGAGATTTTTAACAAGAGAACTTTGTCATTTGTTCCTTTCTTGAACCCTCAGGTGACCGCATATTATTCCCTCTGGATGCAACAGTAGAGATGGGGGCTCCCCACAAAGAGAACAGCGTCAACTCACCCAAGTGTGTTCAGTGCACAATTCGGATCTTTTAGAACCTCACACAGGTGTTTCACTCCATCATCCTAAACATCATTGTTCCCAAGATCCAAAATTTTCATATTATGATTATGCCTGAGGGCATTAGCAAGCTCCTGACAGCCCTCTGCGGTTAAAGAACAACTTGACAAACTGCAAAATAAACAGAAAGGGAAAAACAATAACCCCCGAATCCTTGGGCTTTGCTCTATCTACACCAGCCCATGTCACATTCTTCCAAGGAAAAGAGAGATGCCAAAGCCAGACTTCTCATTCTGAGCCCTGGGAAGAGGAGGGTGCTGGTCAGGAGGTCTGAGTACACTATCTACCCGGTAGAAAGGAAGTAGACAGGACAATGCAGCTCCTTCCCCATGCCATCTATGGGGAGCTTGCACCTGGTTTCCTCTGGACTTGACCCCATGCACATTTCCCCTTTGCTGATTTGCTTTTTCTCCTTTCACTGTAATAAATCACAGCCACAAATCTGACTCCATGCCAAGCTCTTGAAGTCCTCTGTGAATCATCAGACCCACAGAGTGGTCTTGGGAACCGCCAACACACATTGTGGTTGGTCCTCAGCAGTCATCCCAGTACCCCCACCCCCAACCATAGGTACCCCCACCCATCCCCACCTACCCCCCTCCAAAAGAACCTGAAGCTCCTCTAGGTGAGCAATCATGTCTACACCCAGGACTCCAGGCCCATCTGGAACTCAGGCATTTGCAAATTAATTCACATGCTCTCTTCCCATCCTCTGAAGGACAGAGGGGCAATGGAACTCACTCCAGGTTCTGTAGGCTGCAGTCCGGACGACTCAGGGCCTTACACAGAAACCTCACTCCCTCATCTTGCAGGTTATTCCTCTTCGGGTTCAGATGTGTCAAACTCTTGTTCTCAAGGAGAGCATCTGACAAGTACCTGCAACTGGGTACACCGAGCTGGCAGAACCAGAGCCTACGGGGCAAGAGCCACAGAGACAGATGCTCAGGAAAGCAGCCCAAAACAAGGCCCATGGGGACACAAGCCTCAGGCCCTGCCTCTGAGTTCAACCATGGTGTCCCCCTGAACCCCAATCCAGGATATGCTGAGTATCTGTGCTTATCCTTTCCCAGATTTATGCAATGCGCACAGCAAGAACATGCTTGTTATTAGTGGCGGCTTCAAAAAAAAAAAAAAGAGCCAATAGAAGGATGATGATCGGGGCATCTGGCTGGCTCAGTCGGGTAAGCCTCCTGCTCTTGATTTCAGCTCATGACTTCAGGGTCCTGGAATTGAGCCCCACGCTGGGCTCCATGCTTAGCAGAGAGTCTGCGTGAGGATGCTCTCTCTCCCTCTCCCTGTGCCCCTCTCCTTGCTCTCTCTCAAATAAATAAGTCTTTAAAAATAAAGGGATGATGATCAAAGAATATCAAGTTTCAGTAATGCAAGAGAAGTTCTGAAGATCTACAACATCACTTATAGCTAACAATACATATTGTGTACTTTAAGTTCTCTAAGATTTAGAATTTTCTATGTATTTAAATATTCTATGTTAAGTGATATCACAAAAAATTTAATAAGAAAGGGGGAAGAGGAAACTTTGGAAAGTGATGGATATGTATATGGCCTTAATGGTGGTGATGATCTCATGGGTGTGTACTTCTCCCCTAACTCACCGACTTGTATAGTAAAAATGTGCGACTTCTCACAGGTCAGAAGTTTAATGTGAGAATTTTTTTTAATATTTTTTAAAGATTTTATTTATTTATTAGAGAGTGAGCGAGCGAGAAACAGCATGAGAGGGGAGAGAATCAGAGGGAGAAGCAGGCTCCCTACTGAGCTGGGAGCCTGACATGGGACTTGATCCCAGGACTCCGGGATCATGACCTGAGCCGAAGGCAGTCGCTTAACCAACTGAGCCACCCAGGCACCCTGTGAGAATTTTTTTTTAACTTTAAGTAAAAATAAAAAATAAACAGAAGGGAAAACACTTTAAATGACCTTGAGGCAGCTGGGGATGAACCCAAGGCTTTGAAGCCAGTTAGACATGGATTCAAATGCTGTTCAGCCATTACTGACTTGTCAGGCATGTTGCTTTATTCCCTCCAGCCTTCATTTCTTGCTAAGCTGGAGATTATAATGGTCCCTCATGGCATTGTTGATGATCCCGTGAGCCATGACGTGCAGTGCTTGAAACAGCACTTGGCAAGTGTGCAATACAAGTTGTAGGAGATATAGAATATAGAGAGATTATATAAGCATTAGATATATATATATATAATATGTATACTATATATTATATATATAAAATGCTTAGGCATTATATAATAGACATGTTATATATACATGATTTATATTATTGAGTAACATGAATTATATAGATTACATATATGATTTATATTATTTTATATTTTGTTATATATTCATGTATCTATTAAATACATATAATTATAGATGAATACCCAACTTTTACATCCACATGGATGGGACTGGAGGAGATGATGCTATGTGAAATAAGTCAAGCAGAGAAAGTCAATTATCCTATGGTTTCACTTATTTGTGGAACATCAGGAATAGCAGGGAGGACATTAGGAGAAGGAAGGGAAAAATGAAGGGGGGGAATCGGAGGGAGAGATGAACCATGACAGACTATGGACTCTGAGAAACCAACTGAGGGTTTTGGAGTGGAGGGGGGTGGGGGGGATGAATTGGTCCGGTGGTGGGTATTATAGGAGGGCACGTACTGCTTGGAGCACTGGGTGTTATACGAAAACAATGAATTTTGGATCACTACATCAAAAACTAATGATGTGTTGTATGGTGACTAACCTAATAAAATAAAATTTAAGAAATATAATTATATATTAAAGTATATTGCTCTAAGCATAATTATAACATTATTATATCTATTGTTAATATAACCTGTAAGTTATATATAATATTAGTTCATATTACATATGTATTAATTAGCTATTAATATTATGGTTCTTTGAGGCTCAGTGCTGAGTGCTAACCTGTTGGTCTGTAGCTCAGATTCTATGGTCTTTCACCATTTACCCCCTTGGAGGGGCCTCAAGACCCTTGGCCTTTTAAACCTTTTATATTTACTTGAACAGTATCCAATTCCAGGAAAACCCATCTCTCCATCTATTCCACATCTGCCCCAGAGCAGCAGATTGTAGCTAAAGTAGAAATCACCTACAAAATCACACGTGGCGCCTACCATTGCCAGTAGATTCATCCCCACCCAGCAACCCCCTTGAAACCTACAGTCCTACATACATCTGCTCAGGTCACATCTCTATGTGGTTGATTAATAGGCATCTCACACTCCCATGTCCCAGACCAAACCCCTCACATCCAAACCTCATCATCCTCCCCGTCTTCCCCCTGTCAGAAAATGGTACCACCTTTCACCCAGCTGCCAAGCCCATCACCTGGCGATGTTTTGGTTCTTTCCTTCCTAAACCACACTAATGAATCAGCAAGTCCTACTGGCTCTACCATCAAGTATACCCTGAAATCTTACCACCTCACTCTGGCCCATTCACTGTTGTTCTCTTGCCTGATCTACAGGCGCTTGTTTCTGTTCTTATTTTTGCTTCCATTATAGTCCATCCTTCAAGAGCAGCCTGAGTAATCTTTCAGAGTATGTCCCTGTACAAACTCCAGTCCTCGGACAACGTTTCCACCTCCAAACACAACCGATTCCTTCACTGCTGGGGCATAGTCCTGCCTCTCCAGCTTCATCTTCATCAGTCATCCTACTCACTCCTGTTACCCCAGTCTTACTAGTTGTCTTGCTCTTCCTGCAATGCCCTATGCTTACTCCAGCCTCGGGGCCTCTGCATGTGGCTTCCTTAGTCAATGTCTTGTAGCTTTAGTGTCACCTCCTCCAATTGGTTGATGCGAGAAGACCTTACTAGGAAACCAGCTACCACTCCTGTCTACTCATTCCACTTTGTTTTTCTTCTCAGCTGAACTCCTAGTTTTTTTTTGTTTTTTGTTTTTTTTTTTTTTTGGTATCTCACTCATAAAACTACATCCTCCACACAGGCGGGTGTCTATTTTATCCCTGACCCCAACCTTGGTGCCCAGCTCTGTATCTAGAGATAGGAGCTCAGATTATTAGTTGACCAGGCCATAATTTCCTGGTATCCTTGTTAAAATTGAATTCCTTGGCACAACCCCCAGGGACTGATTCAACAAATCTGGGGTGCTACTCAGAACCTATGTTTAGAATGGTGCCTACCACATGGAGTAATTGCTCAACACATGTTAGTATTCAACGATATAAATGGGTCCAAATGAAGGACCCATTGTTTTCCTCTATGCCTACTCCCAAGGAGAGTTACTTCCAGAAATAGAACCAAGAGGAACTTACACCAGTCTCTCTAAGGCGCACTCGGGATGAGTCAGGGAAGCACAGAGGAGCCTCACGCCATCATCTTGGAGTGGATTAAATCCCAGGCACAGTCGAATTGTCCTCTGGATGCTGGTAAGGTACAATGCCAGATCCTGATAGATGGCCGCTGACAGGTTGCATTTCTCCAGGCTGTAGAAGGTACAAGTGCAGTGTGAGCCCCAGCTATGCCCACTTTCTCTTTCTTTCTCAAACTCCCAATCCCTTGGGCCACACATCTGGGACCCCAACATCATCAAAAGATTAAACTGGATAAAGGAGAAAAAGGTGGGTCAGGGTAAGGCTTCTCAATTTCAGCCATACTGACCTTTGGGCTAGATCATTCTTCGTGATGCTGGTGTGTGGGGGGTGGGGAGCGGGGGTCCCCCAATGCTGCACTGAAGCATATTGATCATACCTGGTCCCCACCTACTAGATGCCAGTAGCATCCTCCCCTCCCAGTGGTGAGAACCAAGTAAGTGTCCAGACATTGCCAAATGTCCCTTGGAGAACAAGATCACCCCCAGTTTAAAACCACTGGGTTTTCCCTGCTCACTGGAGAGTCTGCCTCTCCCTTTCCACCCCCGCTGCTGCTCTCTCCCTCTCTCTCTAATTATTTTTTTAATCTTTTTGACATGGGACATTTTTTCTTCATTTTTATTTATATGTATTTTTATTATGTTAAGTTATCCACCATACAGTACATATTAGTTTTTGATGTACTGTTCAATAAAATCCTTTTTTAAAAAATATGGGGCGCCTGGGTGGCTCAGTCAGTAAAGCATCTGCCTTCAGCTCAGGTCATGATCTCAGGGTCCTGGGATCCAGCCCCGACTATGCTCAGCGGGGAGTCTGCTTCTCCCTCTGCCCCTTCCCCGCTCCCCCCCCCCCGCTTGTGTTCCCTCTTTCTCTCTAATAAATAAAATCTTTAAGCACTGGGTGTTATATGCAACCGATAAATTATTGAACACTACATCTGAAACTAATGATGTTCTCTATGTTGGCTAGTTGAATATAAATTTTAAAATATTAAAATATTAAAAAATAAAAAACCACTGATTTTAGGGGAGGCTGGCAGGTGAGTCTCCCACAATCGAGGTGAGGGCAAAGCTGGCTGAGATGGAGCCCTAAGGACATAGTGAAAAAGAGTGAAGATAGGGAATGTGTCAGCAGGGTAGGTAACTACAATAGGGGGATCCCCAAGGCTCCCCCAAACATGATCCCACTGCCACCCCACCCTGCCACTTAACCCTGCAAAGACACTATTTTGGCAAGATAGGAAGACTTACGACAGCTCCTTCAGGGAAGACTTTGACATCCCAGA
The DNA here is from genome assembly GCF_003265705.2 of Callorhinus ursinus. Taxonomy (NCBI): domain Eukaryota; kingdom Metazoa; phylum Chordata; class Mammalia; order Carnivora; family Otariidae; genus Callorhinus; species Callorhinus ursinus. The sequence continues at coordinate 923,061 of NW_027397168.1, forward strand.
GGGCCCCTGCAGACTTTTTACCTCAATACCGGAGAGATCATTGTCCCCCAGGCTAAGGAAGCTCACACTCGAGTTCTTGCTGAGCTCCAGAAAGAGATGACGACACATCAGAGGGGTGAGGCCATACGATTCCAACCTACCAAAGGGACCCCAAGACAGGCAGTTACTCACAGGAAGAGGGGTCATTTGGAGGCCCCCTTGTTCCACAAATAAGAGCTTATGTCTCCTTGTTCCTCATCATCTCCCCAGGCAGGATGGCCTGAAGTCAATGCTACTCAGAGAGTGGCCCAGCACCACCTTGGAGCCTGTTAGAAATGCTAGCTATCAGGCCCCCCAGCAGCCCTGCTGGGTCTCAGGGTGTGGGTTCCAGGACCCTGCATTTTAACACACGCCCTCGGGTGGGTCTGGTGGACATTAAATAATGTGAAGCACTGCATTGTACCCAAGCACTTCTTCCCTTTGCTCATCTTTCTCTACCTCCTTTTGCTGCCGTGCTGAGCCCCATCCTCCCAATGCATCACTGAACCTGGGGGTGACCTTGAGGACAGATCTGGAAAAACAGAGACTTACCACAGATACTGGAGGTTGCAGGCTGAATGCCTTAAGGTTTTAAAGATCATCGTAGACACGGGAACTCCCAGGTGGTTTGAGCTCAAGTTCAGATGGGTCAGCCTTTTGTTACCGTGTAGGACAAGGACAAGCTCCTTCAGAATCCTCACAGGAGTTACTGATCTGCATCTGAGAAAGAGAGGAAGTGAGGAGGCTGGCCTCATGGGAGTACTTCATCTTGCCTTTCTACCACACACACGCACACACATACACATGCACACTCATGTACGCCCTCCCTCAAGGATATACATTTATAAGAGGGACCCCGAAATTGAAGCTCAGTTGGATGGATTAAATCAGGAATCAATCCCCTTCCCCACCAAGTCTGCATAAGAGACCCTGGAGCTGCCTGCTCTTCTGGGCAGGGGGCAACCCCCCACACCAACCCAGAAAGTTCTGATGAGAACACCTCTCCTCTTGTTTTTTCTTAATTCTGTTTCTCCTCACTTTAGGACTAAGCAATAAGACCAAAACAGAGGGGAGGGAGGGAGGATGAAAAAGCCATATCCTAATAAAAGATGTTTAAGGCTGCCTCCTGGGGGTTTGATTCAGCTCACAATACACTGAAGTTTGAGGACAATCATTACTGCCAAATCTGCTCTTAACTCACTGAATCAGTGCAAACATCTGATATTCAGACCTCAAGGTGGCACTGCATTGCAGAGGGACAGTAAGGCAGAATTAGTTGGTGTGGACTCCAGAGCATCCAACCCAACGCCTTCTCCAAGTGTAAGAGTCATTCAGTCTGTCCTCAGTCAGGTAGCTCTTACTGGCTTCTCTTTCAATGGCCACCTCCATTATTCCCTACCTTCAAGCCAGATTTGGCACCCTGTGATCTCTGTTTACATCATGTGAGAGGTTTCAGTCCAAAATGATGCTTCAGCTCCAATGCGTAGGTCTTTATTCAGAAAACTTTTAGATAGGAGAGGGCCTTCTGCTTTCCCTATCCAACAACACAAAGCCTCCTCTTCCACACCCGGGGTCCCTGAACAGATTTCCTCCTGCTTTGGGAGATCTCACTGTCTCATACACTACTCTGGTCATTTAAGTTCATTTCTCCAACACTGTAAGCTCCATGAAGGCAGGAATTGTCCATTCTGTTCATGGCTATAACCTCAGAATGGAGAAGAGATGCTCATTAGATATCCATTGAATGAACAAATTCTTTACCACAAACTACCCACCTTTCCTTAAGACTCAACACTTCACATGGATTCTACATAAACTCTGGCTCTCCTCAAGTGCTTTGTCCCGATCACATCCTACAAGTTTTCTACTCCTTCATATTCAGCTCAAAACAGCAGATTCACTCAGAGGTCTTATGAAAATTAGTTTGTCTACCTGTACGTCTCATACAAGATGACTCATGACAGTACCAGGTCTTTGCCTCAATTCATACAAACATGTTTATTTTATTATCCCGAGCACCTGAGCTTACTTTCTGGAAAATAGATACTCACTGCAATAATCAAGAGAAAAATGTTGGATTATTCTCTGATGGAATTTTTCAAATTGTGTGTCACACTTACATCAGTTTTTGGAGCTTGCACCTTGGATTTCTCAGCTCATAACAGAGTTTCTTCATTGAAGAAGTGTTAAGCTTGCTATCACTCAGGTCCAGCTCACTCACATTCCCATTGCAAAACATGGAGCAAATATCCTGCCACTGGTGTCTCTTGGAATGCAGACTTGTCATTTATGAGAGAAAGAAGGGTTACTAAAGTGAACCTCAACCAATGCCCAGAGTGTGGTCTACAGGGGACAAAAAGAGACCCATTGGAAATGAAGGAATTTGCTAGAGTGCTGGGCAGGAAAACTGTGATCCCAAAAGTATAGTTCTTAAAGTCACAGACGTTTTATTCCAACAATCCTCAACCAGGCTTTTCAGAGGAAAGCAACTGCATAAGTGAGGTGAGGTGGCAATTGGTTTAATCCTACATGTTCAGACTTCAAGTCAAACAGACTTAAGATAAATTCAGAGCTGCACTACCTATGATTTAATCTCTGTGCTCCAATTGTCTATCTCTAAATGTACATAATAAAACTTACCCTCATAGGATTTTGATTTAAAAAAATGTTTATGCAAATATTTAGAACTTAGGAGGGTTCTATATATACAATGGAATATTACTCAGCCATCAGAAAAGATGAATACCTACCATTTGCATCGACATGGATGGAACTGGAGGGGATGACGCCAAGTGAGATAAGTCAAGCGGAGAAAGACAATTAGCACATGGTTTCCCTCCTATGTGGAACATGAGGAATAGTGTGGGAGACCACAGGGGAAGGGAGGGAAACCTGAAGGGGAAGAAATCAGAGATGGAGACAAACCATGAGAGACTCTGGACTCCAGGAAACAAACTGATGGTTACAGAAGGGAGGGGTTGAGGGGGGTCGGGTAACCAGGTGATGGGTATTGAGGGTGGCACATGTGACGAGCACTGGGTGTTATACGCAACTAATGAATCATTGAACACTACATCAAAAACTAATGATGTACTATATGTTGGCTAACTGAACATAATAAAAAATTCTATTTAGTATTTCCTTAATGTGGTAGGCTCTCAACATTTACAAGAGTAAAAGAGCATCCAAGTCATGAATTAAACTTTTTATCTCCAATGAAGAAAGTAAAACAAACACATTAAAGCACCTAAGGATATAAGGTTCTACATGGTGAGCCCAGAATTATTGCATTGGTTAGTTGTTTCTAACCTTAGTGTATTTGTATTTGTGTGTGTGTACACATGCCCATGTATTCATGTTTAACATCCCAGTTAATTCCGAGATACAGACAGAATTAAAAACCACTTAGGAAAAGAAACTGTACTGTAGAGAAACAGGGACTGACCTTCACATCAGAAGGTCTGTTATTGCCATTAAGGAAGACATGAAATCTCCTTCAGCCTTAGGGTGATTATGTGTAAGGTGAGGAATGGTGTTGATAGAGTATTAATCCTTACAATAAATGGTATTATCCTTGGGAAAACATTTAGTAGTAAGGACACTTACTCATGTAACCCAACAGTGAATGCTACCTAAGTCCCCTATTTAGGTTTTAGGGAATCCAAGACTGGACAAACGTCAGCCAAGATATATTGAACATTTATGACTCTGAGACCCTGAGACCAAACATCTTACTAATATTCCAATCTAGATGAACACAAAGAGATTAGTCTTCTCAGAATTTCTATTTGTACAACCAAAATTGAACTGGTATTTTTTGTAGGTCTGAGGGTTAAACAAGAAAGGATGTGTGAACACGTAGCAGCCCCTGTCTCATGGGAGGAGTTTAGAAAACACCCTTAGGGCCTGAAATAATTAGAACACTGAGATCTCTTTACCTCTTAGGCTGGAAGTCCACAGTGTCAGCAATGGGAGAAGGTCATAGGGTAAGACCCAAAAGTAGTTTAAGTATTTCTGGGATTCTTCTTCCCGGAGACAAAGGGACAAACTCTTCATGACAAACCTCAGGATATAGTTGACACCATTGGACGCACCCCCACCCCAACTCATGCTCAAAGGAGGGGCACCAGCATTTTGAGCTCTGGAGCTCTGGAAGAGAGCTGGACATCGATCCAAGCTGAGCTGCTTAGTGGCCACACTGACATAAGCAAATTGTTTTTATTCAGTTTTCTCATCTACGAATGGCAATAACACTCCACCCTCCATTCAACAATGGGCATCAGTCGGATATAAGGAGAGGTCTTAGCACAATGTCTGGCACATACATCTTCACTATTCGGGGCCTGAGATAGAAGCTCTACCTCGAAGTAGATCAATGGAAGTAGCCAAGGAATCCTATATGACACCTAAAGGGAAATGGTCTCCTGGGTTGGAGTGACCTAGAAGGTTTGGTCAATCATAACCAATGATAAAACAATAACATATCCCCAGTTCTTCATGGAAGAACTTGGGCAGAGCCTGGGAAGAAACCTGGGAGGGAAATGGTTTGCATTACTAACTCCAAAGTCTCCACGTTGAAAGTCAATTCCGTTTGAGGGATGGGAACGGTGATAGAAAGCCTTAGCTTACTTAACTTTCGACAGTGCTTTAGGCAAAATGAAGAAACTTGGAGTTGTAGATTCCCAAAAATATCAAGGTCTGCTTCAAGGAGATGACTCAAAATCTGCCTTACAAAGTCTTACTCCTGAGTCTCATATAAGCACTCAAAAAAGTGTTGGAATTCAAAACGGTTGGAGAAAATGTCATAACTTTCTAATTCCTCTGCCCATTCTAATAATTCATCCATTATCCTGCGACTCACTTTACAATGCAAAGTAGCTTCCAGTTCTGCTAAGTTTCTTTTTAAAAGACCAAAGGAAAAAAGAGCCATCTGATTCCAATACAAGTTTGTGTCAGCCAAAGCAACATTCAGTAGCACCTTCATCTCTTCATGCTTTGCAGGACTGCCAACGGACCCTTTTGTCCCTCCAAGTGCACAGAATATGGCCCCCCAAAACACCTGGAAACTCTGGTGAGTGAAAGTAACACACGCCTCCCAGTCACTGACCTTTCGGAGAATATTCAAGCTGAGGAGAGAATCAATGAGAGGTGCTTCCAGGCACTTGTGTTTGAGGTCCTCTTTTGCAAATGTGAAATTCCAAAACCACATCCCCTCTGCAGCCAGAGAGCAGAGGGCTCTCCACTGCTCTGGCCAGTTCTGGTCTGACAAACTCACCTCTGCTTTGGCAAACAAGCTGGAGAAAAAGTAGACATAGACGGGTGGTGGTCTGGGTGCTTAGCTGGAAACAAGGATTTCTTGCCATCTGCTGCTTCAGGCAGGAACACACGGTCCAGCACACCATGGGGGCAGAGCAGAAATAAAACAGGTTTTCATTTTTTCTTACCCAACGCAAGATTTTCTTAGCTTTGTTTTGGTCACCAAAGTACCTGATGAAATACTCCTCCCTGTCTCCCTCTGTGAACCCTAAGATTTGTATAAACCATGGATTCAGTAACAACTTTTTAAGATCCTTGGTTCTATCCTCCTTGGTTGTGATCAGTAAGGTAGCCATGGGAACCAATTCTTTCCTCAATAAGTAGAGCAGGATTCTGTTGACTGGGAGTCGCTGATACCAGTCTGTACATGGTGGGCTGTTGTCCAAGTTGGAGGGCAGGTCCATTTCCTCAAAGCCATCAATGACAAACAGAAGCCTCTCAGGGTGCCTCATGAGCTCTTCAGTGGGGGGCTGGGAGTCAGGCCAGTCCCAGGAAAGCAAGGCAGCAAATGTGGTATCCTTCATCTCTTTAAGTTCATGGCAACTGATAAAGAAAACATAGGAGAACCTCTGCTGAAAGAGAAAGCCCTCTGTCCAATGCAGCATGGCCTTCATTGCCAGGGTGGTCTTCCCGACCCCTGCTACTCCCTCTAAGACTGTTGTCTGTGGCTGGGCTCCAGTCCTGTTAGGATGCAGGAGGCTCTTCAGTTCTTCGTGTTCCTTCTCCGTCACATTGCGGAGATATATATGGCCTTCAGGCCAAGGCATGTTGTCCCACAGCATCAATATTTTAGCCTTCATCTTCTCTCTGTATCTTCTTCTGTGAACTAAAACAGAAGTGAGGCAAAACAGAACACAACAATGGCCAGAATGAATTTCGGCCTTAGGAATAGTAAGTTTTTATATAAAACCTTAAACAAGACAATAAGTTCTACCTTCAAGGGTCTAACTTTTGGAAGGAGCAGCGTGGTGGTACAAAGTAGCAAAGGTAGCAGAATAGCTCAAGGATATACAAGAAGTACAGAGAACATAAGAGAGACTGAGAATGCCCTTTGGAGGAGGAGGGGAAGGGATCTGTAGAGGCTTCTGCAGGAGAGTTAACACCATAATCACGAGAAGCTGCCAGTCCAAGATGTAGAAAGAGGATTTTAGGCAGGGTGAAGAGCTAGTACAAATGCCCTGAGACAGGAATAAGAACATTCTAGAGCAGAGTGAGCAAAGTGCCTGACAGGGGGTCTCAACTGTGGGGAAGGGCTGGTCATGGGTATCTTTGTTCTGAAGGCCAGGAGATGAAAAGCCACAATCTCCATATTTAAAAGGTCACTGTTGCTTAGAGAGGGGATTATGTTGAAAGAAAGGAGCAAGGAGCCCACTTATTAAGCTGCTTCTGTTGTCTAAGTGAAGGTAGGTAGGGTTCGTCAAACATATCCATTGATAACACAATAGCAACAACAATAGGTCCCTGGTTCTTTGTGGAAACACTTGAGCAGAGCCTGTGAAGCTAGAGCGTAGTATTGAAAATAGGATGAATGAACTTAGGGTATATACTGAGAGTAGAACCGGTAGTATTACTAATGATTTCTAATAACGAGGGTGTGGGGAATGCTAAGGAAAATAGAGTTGTACATGCATTCTAGGTTTGTGGCTTAAATATCTTAGTGGATGATTCTTTTTTATACACACACATGCAGTTTCTGGTATAAAGAACAGGAGAGTGGGAATACCAAAGGCCTGCCTTTGCATTTTCTTTAAGGTTTAGAACTGATGCTTAGGGCTGCAATGCTTTGTGGACACATCAAATTCTTTGAACCTCGGTTCCTTTTTAAGTTCCAAATAAGCAGGAAAGAATGGAAAAGCATTTTTCTTTTACCCACCAGAAGGGCAAAGTCATTTTCTGGAGGTGGGGCCCTTTCTGTTCAGATTATCAAAGGTCTCTGAAGGCTGGCATTCCTCAAATATTCAACCTAACAGAGCTTTACCCCATCTCCAAACAAGGACTGTTCTGGATTGATTAAACCCCAAAACTTGATCACGCAGCCTTTAAGAAATGGATCTTATGGACCAAAGGTGGGACTCGTGTGGGACCTTCTTCTTCAGAACCAGGTAACCCATCTCCCCTGCCTCTGTTCTCTCCCACACAACAAGAGCTGGAGAACATGTGGATCTACACTCAGGTGGCAGCTATAGCACGGATAGCCTTCCCCCCGACCCTGCCCCAGCCAAGTGGAGAAACAGTCTTGCCATCCAGAAGATGTAAAGCAGAACACAAACACAGCACATGTCATTTTGAAAGACAAAAACCACATGAGGAGGAATACTTGTCATCTATGGGACAGACCAAAAGGTCATTCATTTTCTATATGCAATGTGCTCTTACAAGTCAATAAAGAATAGAGCAAGCACCCAAAAGAAGAGGGAAGAACAAACAGTCATTTTGCAAGAAATAAACAGGCTAAAAGCAATTACAGTTTTCAACTCACTCACACAACAAATGCAAACCAAGTATTAAATCAGGGCAGTATTTTTATCAAGGTGGCAATTTTTTTAAAGAATCTGTTGATAACAGGACAGTAAAACACCTGAAGTATCAGGAGAGACATAACTTGATACAGTCTTTTAGAAGATCAATTTAGCTGCATCAAAGTTTAGATTCTGTATGTGCTTTGATCCGGGAGTTCTAGTTTAGGCACATCTTCTGCAGAAATACTTGCAGATGGACACAATAGGTCATGGATGTTTATCAAATATTGTTTTTTTTTAAGATTTTATTTATTTGACAGAGAGAGAGAGACAGCAAGAGAGGGAACACAAGCAGGGGGAGTGGAGGAGGGAGAAGCAGGCTTCCCGCCGAGCAGGGAGCCCGATGAGGGACTTAATCCCAGGACCCCGGGATCATGACCTGAACTGAAGGCAGACGCTTAATGACTGAGCCACCCAGGCGCCCCTCAAATATTGTTTAATATGCACATACCCAGAAGCCCAAGTTTCTACCAATAGGACAGGGTAAGCTACAGGCCATGACATATTAAGTAGCTATTAAAATGTGAAGCTGATAGGTTTGTATAATGATGTGATCAAGGTATCAAATGACAAGAATTACAAACTGATATATAATCTAATTCATGAAGAAAAGCTGGAAGAACACACACCAAATTTTTAAGCTTGCTACCTTTGTAGAATTAATTGGCTATATAGGAGAAACTTTAAAATATTAAGCACATTGTACCATTTATATTTGCTTGTATAATCACTTTAACCAAGAAACAGGTAACTCTGGGAACCAAAAAGTGCTCCAAAAGTTGGAAAAAAAATTCAAAAGGTATTACATTTTAAAAGGAGACATCGAGTTAAAAAGTTTCGATATTATAAATATTATCGATGAAATAGGCTTTGTGGACGGTATGATGGAAAGTTGAAGTAATCTTTCAAATGGTTTTAACAAAAACAAATGGTAGCATGGGATTAAAAAGTTATGATTGGGGGAATGGGTAAAATGGATGAAGGAGGGATACAGGCTTCCAGTTATGGAGTCACAGGAATAAAAGACACAGCACAGGGAATATAGTCAATGATATTGTAATAGCAATGTAATGGGCGGATGGCAATAACAAAGTGAGCACAGCATAATGTATAAACTTGTTGAATCTCTAAGTTGTACATCTAAAACTAATGTACATTGTGTCAACTATACACAATTAAAAAAACTCAATTTTGTGAAAAAAAAAGTTATGATCTAATTGTTAGTCCCAGGAAACACAACACTTAATTAGAGTTGTAGAGAAAGAACAGAGAAGGAATGATTAATGCCAAAAAGATAACAAGACTATTTGAGAGCAGAAGAGCACTTTTTACATTTAAATGTCCTGCTTAGTATCCAACCTAATCAAGAGGGTAAGGACCACAAACCTAGATACCCTGTGACATTTCAGAACACAGGGATGGAGGACTCCACAAGTTCTCATAGTGTAAAAGATAGGTCATGGGTCATATAAAATGTAAAAAAAAAAAAAAAAATCACGTTATCAAGATTTATCAACACTGGGCACCAGAGGACATTGGAACACCAGAAACATTGAGGGAGAAGGACTTTCAAGCGGGACAATTACACCCAAGCCATTCATCAATGGTGCACTAGAGAAATTATCAGGCAAGCTCTCAAAGAAATTTCCTCATATTGACTTTTCTAACTTATCATAAAATGGGTCCCCTGAAACAGCAGTGAGAAAGACAGATGGACATAGAAGTTAGGGCAAAGTGGGGGTGGGGGGGCAACAACATTTGAGAGTAGAAAATAGAATTCGAGATTAAATCAAGTCCCAGGATGAGAAATATGTGGCAACTGATACAGATTAGGGAAGGATGTTCAGCTTCAGGAAACTGTCTAGAAACAGTGATGAGGGACCTGATGGATTGCTTGTTACATCTGATTACATTATACTTCCCAAAGAATTTGGAGATAATTGCATGGAAAGTTTAAAAAGCAATTATTAACTCAAACAAAAACAGGCAATGATTCCCCCAAAAAGGTATATACAGTGGGCTGAACAGTGCCCCCCCAAAATATATGTTGACATCCTAATCCCCAGAACCTTGTGTAGCAAATATAAGGACCTTGAGGAGAAGAACTTATCCTGTATTGCCCTAGAGGCAGTCAAATGTATTCTCACAAGAGACAGAATTCTGACACATAAGAGGAGGCGGCCATGTGACCAGAGATAGAAACTGGAGGGATGCAGCCACAAATCCAGGAATGCCACCAGAAGCCCGATCAACAAGGAAGAGGCTCTCTGCAAACCCCAGGAGGAAGCATGACACTGCCGACACCGTAATTTTGGACTAATCCAGAACTGTGAGGGAGTAAACATCTGTTATTTAAGCCACTCAGTTTGTGGAAATTTATTATGGCAGCCCTAGAAAAGAAATATAGCTTGTATTCCTGATGTATCATGTGGCTCAGCATTGATTTATATCCATGATACTGAAAATTGATTGCTTCACAAAAATAATTGGAGATATTTAACTACCATGATAATTGATTGAAAAACCAAGAGGTTACAGTGTATGTTAATCTCTTTTGAGCAAGAGTGGCATATAGTTGCTTCTACAGAACAGAACTCAAGGGTTGAGTAACGGATTGAGGTTTTTCATTACAAGTTTTAGGTTTCCATGATATTTTCTGGATTATACACCAGTACATATATTTGAGAAAACCAAATCTGTTCCATAGCTGCATGTATTACTTTGTCAACCTGAAAATCTCCAACAGTCAACTGGTACAAAAAAAAAAAAAAATACAGTTACCTATTAATGCAAAGTACAAAGTCCAGAAAGAGACACTGGTATCTAAGAGCAGAGAGTGGAGTCAGAGAAATTATCCAGTTTATAGTAATTTATTATTCAATAAGCAGCAGTGCAAGAACAGGTTGGGAATTGTATAATTTCCTGCATGCTATCAATTGAAGAAAATTTCAGAGGTGGTGGCGATTATAGACCCAATAAAATGGATGCCCCATCAAGCCATTTGTCACCACATTTTTCCACCATAAAGTAGCATACAAACCTTTTTCTTCTTCTTCTGGCATCTCTTCTTCTTGGTTTGGATCTTGGGGTACCCATGCTTGTGCCATCTCTGAAACAAACAGTGATGGTGGGATATTGAGATACCCAGGCTGAAAATGGCCAATGATGGATGCTCTCCACAGAGCTAAGTATTGCTCTGACAGGCTTGAGACTGAAGAGACAAAAGAATCACATTCTCTAGCTCCATCAACTCAAGTACTTTGGACCCAGCCATGCCCTGTCAGGAATGCTCTCTCCCCATACCCATGTGGCTCACCACCTCACCTCTGAGTCTTTGCTCAAATTTTAGCTCAATGGTGCTGGGCAGTCTTGATTAGTATTTCACTTGATCACTGGGCACACATTCAAGACTCTCCCCATTCAACTTTCTCTTTCCATTGCATTTGTCACCTCCTAACACACTATGTAGTGTATGTATTTCTTAGGTTCAGTACCTCTCTTCCCACCACACTGAAGGAGGGACACAAATGGCTAGCCTCTGTTTGCCTACTTATCCCAAGTACACAGGACAACACCCAGCACATAGAAACCACTCTACTATCTCTGGATACCAGAATACCATAGGAATAAAAGCACCAAGAATTGGGTTCTAACTCAAGCCTCCCTCTATATATTTCACAAAACCACTCTGAATGCCCCATTCCTCATGAGCTAAAGGGCCCCTTCCATGTCTAACTCACACAGCAATAACTCCCATTCCACTGCCCACTGCTTAGCTGCTATAGGCCAATGCCCCGTAAGGGATAATAGCTCTAACAGAGACATGGCTCTAATGTTTATAATTCCATTGGTTATCAAGGTTTGCAGGACTTGATCTGGGTAGCCAGCTGGGTCCTGGGCTTCCTCCTCATGCCCCATGTTCCTTTGAAGAGCTACTACCCATCACTCTCCACTATGGTGAGCTTGGCCAATATAATCCCAATTCTGTGGAGCCCCACAAAGCCTACCTGTAGGGCCTGTCCAGGGCTAGGCCAGCTCACCTAGGATCAGGGGACCTGAATGGGAAATCTTATGTGCATAGCGCAGTAAGCTAAGATCATCCCTCATCACTAGCTCCATTTCACAACATGACACATTGCATTCCTCTGTTACACATAAGCCCAGTGATGGGATACCTCCAGATTATAGCCTTGCTGCCACAATCTATATCTATATACATTAAATTGAATGCTCTAGATCTAGCTGGGGCCACTTATCAAAAGAGTCAACACAACAGCCTAGAATTTAAGTCCCATTTTCCTTAAAAAAAAAAAAATCCCAATTCAGACTTCCCTTTGTCTGCCTAGGAAAGCCTGTTGAATCACAGATTCACCTACCCAAAATCTGTTGACATCGTCTTGGGTAGGGCGGAAAGTATATGCCATAAGATGACAAAGGCATTCCCAGTTCTGATACTGTCCCTCTGGCATTGTCTCAAACTAGCACCTGGAATCCAGAAAAAACTACCCCAAAGATAAATGAATGTGTGAGAACTTTCTCTGAGCCCAGCATCTTCTAAGCATTTCCTTCTAGAAACTCAGAGGTAGGTACAGCTGGCCAGGTTTTCAAGAAGAGAGAACAGGGGCCCAGGGGTAAGTCATTTGCCCAGGGTTACAGTTGGTTAGGTGGGCCAAACTTTGAATCCAGGCACTCTGACACCAAACCTGAGCTCCTAAATCCAGGGCCCCCAAAAGATAGCACACATGTGCCCGCAAACACACACGCATTCACATACAACAGCATCATTCAAGCACAGAGACTCTTGTTATGCCATATTTCCTAGAAGATGGAGCCAAGGGGGGAGTAGAAGCCATCCTGACTCCCTGGACCTTTATATCATCGCTCATGTTGCCAGGAAGATGATGTGGTCTAGGGCTTTTTCCTGCTGGCAAGGTATCCTCCATATGCTACACCCCCTCAGAAGGCCAAGTGGGAATCAAGTAAGGACCAGGAAGAATGGGCTTCTTCAATGTGCCAGGTCTGGCTCTACAGCCTTCATACAGGACCAGTGGCTAGAAAGGATGTTCTTCCTTTAATGGCATTCTCCTCTGTGCAAATGCCTCCCTCTGGGATCGTCAGTCTAAAACAGGATTTAAGGATTCTAGGTTCCATTCTCTAATTCTCTGTTCAACACCTGCCTATTCTACACAAGAGTAAATGAGGGATTTCAAATGAAGGAGGAAGATGGGGGGAGAGGGAATGGAGAAAGGATGGCAGGTAGACAGGGAAATCTAGTTCCCACCCCATCCTCCTGCTCACCAGAAGATACAGAGAGCCTGAATTTCCATAGACTCAGTCTCCAATGTGGGAGGTATCATGTTGCCAGCTCCCATCCCTACTGCTTAGAACTTATGCCCTCATTCGGGGCAAGAGAAGCAGTATACAGTCAAGCACAGAGCCTCTGGACACCTACTACCTGGGTTCAAGTCACCAGCTCTGTGACCTTGGGCAACTCACTTGAGCTCTGGGCCCCAGTTTTCTTGTCTACAAAAGTGGAACAAGAGGACCTCCTTATGAGTGTAGTAAAGACTACATACAAACACAGGAGGCATCAGGATCAATGCCTGGCTCATAACAGGTACCAGTAAAAGTTAGGATGATTTTGTACTGGTCTCAGAGACAACTGGTTCTGCCATAAAGTGGCATATGCACTCCTAAGGCTCACTGCAGAGAGAAAACTGGATAAATACCACATGGGTTTTTATATTATAGGAAAATGGAATCGGTGATACATTCAGAAAAATGATAGCAACAAAAACAGTAGCACAGTCCCACACTTGCTAACTAGTTATGAAACACATCACTACCACAAATAAATACCACACAATACAACAGCACACCAGGCGCAATGCCACCACAAACACAGCATGCACATTACAAGAAAAAAAAAAAAAGCGCCTGATGTTTACTTGAGGGTGTAGCAAGTGTTACAGCTTGTGAGGTTTTGTGAAGGAGAAAGAGCGATCTAAAATCAGAAAGTTTTGGGTGGGTGTGGCTCGTGCTAGGGTAGCTGATAAATATTTGAGGTGTGCGTATGCACCCGTACATTTTGTATATTCCTTCATGGCTTGGCTCAGCTGGGGGCAGTTTTTTGTTTTGTTGGCATTTACCTAGTGTTTCCCTTGTAGGAAAAAGAATCCTGCATAAGCAAACATGAAATTCCTATTATACTCAAATCACTCCCTAATACTACAGCTGCCTTGGAAGAAATCTGTATTTTCTTCTTTTAAATTTAAATTTAATTAGCCAGCTTAAAGTACATTAGTTTCAGATGTACTATTCAATAAGTCATCAGTTGTGTGTAACACCCAGCGCCCATCACATCATGTGCCCTCCTTAATTCTCATCACCCAGTTACCCCACCCTCCCACCCACTCCCTTCCAGGAGGAAGTCTGTATTTTCAAAAGAAGGTTTGCAACACAACTGAGCGTACCTCACATTTTCCTCCTTTTTGCTTTGAGTCACCATTCCCTCCCAGGCTAGAGCTCTGAATTTTCGTAGCCTTTATACCTTTAACCCGAAACTCTCATAGCCCAGCAGGGAGATTTTTTAAGGGTAGCTAGAATTTTGGCACGACCCCATAAGAATCCAGCCACCATCTCCTTGTTCCCCTGCACACCAGGCAGATGCCCCTCTGTCCCTCCACCCCCATCCATCCATTCATCCGTCCCTCCCTCCCTCCCGTGGACCCACTCAGCATTCAACGTTGCTCTAACTTCCACACACAATGAAGTCAGATTCATGTTCCCAAAGATGCTGAGGGTCACTTCCCATATCTGCCTTTCTGAAAAGTATTCACCCAACAGACCTAACAGATTAATGGGATTACTGGCTTTCAAATTTGCCCAGGGGATCTTCTGGAAGTTCCCAAACAGCAGCTCTGGGGACTGGAGGCACAGCTTGAATTCCTCCAGCTGAGATTGATCCAGGCCAATCAGGTAAGACAGCAGCTTATTACAGGAACCATTGTCAAAAGAGACGTTCACGGAGGGGCTCATCTTGCCCAACACACAAGATTTCTAGCTCCGCCCGGGAATTGCTACATCCACAGAACCTGTAGAGAATAGAGTTGAAACCATGAGCCAGGATTTCTCCTCCTCCAAAAACAAATCTACACACTTGTTCTACTTTCTCCCAGTAGCACATCCTGCTACCTGTGTCTGCACACTTCTCTATCTCTCTACAGTGCAAGAATGTAAACTCCCTCAGCTGTCTGTTGTGGGCTGCACCACCAGTACCTAGAGCAGCACCTGGTACATGAAGAGGAAAGAGCGATACTGAACACTTACTCTATACTATGACTGGTCACCTCATTGCATTCTCTAAGACAGCAGTGACACACAGGTATGTCAATTATCTCGATTGTATAAAAGTGACAATGAAATGACATCTTTGAGTTGCTATAAAGAAAAAATGGGGGGAACGATGGAGGAGTAGGGGACCCTATTCCAACTGGTCCCGGAATTGAGCTGGATATCTACCAGACCACTGTGAACACCCACGAAATCAGCCTGAGACGTAAGAAGATAGATCTGGATCTCTACAAACAGAATATCTCAAGTGGTTGGTTTCGAGGTACAAACTGGGGAGCCGTGATTCCTCAGGTAGATATCAGAAGACAAATGGAAGGAGGAGGGAGCCTGCCCATAGGGATCCTACACCACAGGAGAGTGATAGCCTCCCACCTGGGGACCAGGCACAGACTCGCAGACCGGTAGCAACGGGAAAAGGACTTTAGGACAGCCCGCCCGGATGGAAACCCAGAGTGGGGCCGCGTGTGTGAACTGGGGGTGGCTGGCAGTTTTAGAAGCACAAAGGGCTGAGACATGCCCCAATCTGGAGGTGAGAACTGGGAGCACTGCTGAGGGACACACAACCCAGGATGCTGCAGTTTATAGCAGCACGGACAGAAATGGTGACAGTGTGGCCTGGAGAGCTCACTGAAGAACAGACTGAGATCTCTCTGCTCTGAAGCAGAGGGTTGGAAAGGGTCTCTTCTGCTCTCTCAGAAGAGATGGTGAAAGCCAGAAAGCCACAAGGGAAAGACACTAGAGAACAAAAGCCCCCCCCCAAATATGTGCCCATCCCCTGCCACAGGGTTGCCAACTCTGCCCAAACAGGGTTGCCTGAGTAACAGTGAGGCAGGACCCTCCCCCAGAAGACAGGCTGGGAAACCAAAAGGCCAGAACCCTAAGGTCCCTAGAAAACCGGTGCATCTTGCTTCGGTTGTGGTCAATAGTTTGGACTCTACACATTCCCTCAACCACCCATCAACAGAATGACTAGGAGGAGGAACCCCCAAAATAGAAAAGACTCAGAGATGACTTATGCTGCAGATTTACAAATGGATGCAAATATAACCAAGATGTCGGAGCTGGAATTCAGGCTAGCAATTGTGAAGACAATAGCTAGAATAGAGAAATCGATTAATGGCAACATAGAGTCTCTAAGGGCAGAAATGAAAGCTGAATTGGCAGAACTTAAAAATGTTATCAATGAGATCCAATCTAATCTAGATAATCTAAGAGGTAGGGTAAGTGAGGCAGAAGAACGAATTAGTGACCTGGAAGACAATATAATAGATAAAAAGGGAAATGAGGAGGCCAGGGAAAAACCACCCAGAATCCATAAAAATAGAATCAGAGAAATAAGTGACACCATGAAACGTTCCAATGTCAGAATTATTGGAATCCAGGAGTGGGTGGAGAGAGAGGACTAGAAGATATATTTGAGCAAATCATAGCTGAGAACTTCCCTAATCTGGGGAATGAAACAAACATTCGCGTCCAAGAGGCAGAGAGGACCCCTCCCAAGATCAAGGAAAACAGGCCAACACCCTGGCATGTAATAGTAAAACTTGCAAATCTTAGAACCAAGGAAACCATCTCAAGGGCAGTTAGGGGGAAGAGATTCCTTCAGTACAGGGAGAGGAACATCAGAATAATGTCAGACCTATCCACAGAGACCTGGCAAGCCAGAAAGGCCTGGCAAGACATTCAGGGTACTAAACGAGAAGAACACGCAGCCAAGAATACTTTATCTGCAAGGCTGTCATTTAGAATGGAATACTGGGTGTTATATGAAAACAATGAATCATGGATCACTACATCAAAAACTAATGATGTATTGTATAGTGACTAACATAATAAAATAAAATAAAAAATAGAATGGATGGAGAGATGCAGAGCTTCCAAGACCAGCAGAAATTGAAAGAATATGTGACCAGTAAGCCGGCCCTGCAAGAATTATTAAGGGGGGTTCTATAAAAAAGAGAAAGACCCCAAGAGTGATATAGAAAAGAAATTTATAGGGACAATCTATAAATCGAGGTCTTCACAGGCAACAGGATGACAGTAAATTCATATCTTTCAATAATCACTCTGAGCGTGAATGGCCTAAATGTTTCCATAAAACAGCACAGGGTGCAGATTGGATAAAAAGACAGGACCCATCCATATGCTGTCTACAAGAGACTCATTTTGAACCTAAAGATACATCCAGACTGAAAGTGAAGGGATGGAGAACCATCTTTCATGTCAATGGACCTCAAAAGAAAGCTGGGGTAGCAATTCTTATATCAGACAAATTAGATCTTAAACTAAAGACTGTAGTTAGAGACACAGAAGGACACTATATCATTCCTAAAGGGTCTATCCAACAAGATCTAACAATTGTAAAGATCTACGCCCCCACCATGGGAGTGGCCATCTCCATAAGCCAACTGTTAACCAAAATAGTCATTGATAACAATATGTTAATTGTAGGAGACCTCAATACTCTACTCTCAGCAATAGATCATCTAAGTAGAAAGTCAAGAAACACGATCTTTGAATAACATACTGGACCAGATGGACCTCATAGATATATACAGAACATTCCACTCTAAAACAACAGAATACTCATTCTTCTCGAGCGCACATGGAACTTTCTCCAGAATAAACCACATACTGGGTCACAAATCAGGTCTCAACCAATACCAAAAGATTGAGATTATTCCCTGCATATTCTCAGACCACAGTGGTTTAAAACTGGAACTCAATCACAAAAAATTTGGCAGAAATTCAAACACTTGGAAGCTAAAGACCACTCTGCTCAAGAATGTTTGGGTCATGTAGGGATCCGAAGGGGTATGTGCACCCCGATGTTTATAGCAGCAAAGTCCACAATAGCCAAACTATGGAAAGAGCCAAGATGTCCACCAACAGATGAATGGATAAAGATGTGGCATTTATATACAATGGAATATTATGCAGCCATCAAAAGGAATGAAATCTTGCCATTTGCAATGATGTGGATGGAACTGGAGGGTATTATGCTGAGTGAAATAAGTCACAGAGACATGTATCATATAATGTCACTGACATGAGGAATTAATTTCAGGAAACAAACAGGGTTGCTGGATTGGCGGGGGGTGAGAGGGATAGGGTGGCTGGGTGATAGACATTGGGGAGGGTATGTGTTATGGTGAGCGCTGTGAATTGTGTAAGACTGTTGAATCACAAACCTGTACCTCTGAAACAAATCATACGTTATATGTTAATAAAAAAAGAAGATAGTAGGAAGGGAAAAATGAAGGGGGAAATCGGAAGGGGAGGCAAACCATGAATGACTATGGACTCTGAGAAACAAACTGAGGGTTCTAGAGGGGAGGGGGGTGGGGGATGGGTTAGCCTGGTGATGGGTATTAAAGAGGGCTCGTATTGAATGGAGCACTGGTTGTTTTATGCAAACAATGAATCATGGAACACTACATCAAAAACTAATGATGTAAGGTGATTAACATAATAAAAAAAAGAATGTTTGGGCAACCAGGAAATCAAAGAAGAACTTAAACAATTCATGGAAACCAATAGGAACAAAAACACAGGTCCAAAACCTATGGGATACTGCAAAGGCGGTCCTAAGGGGGAAACACATAGCCATCCAAGCCTCACTCAAAAAAATAGAAAAATCCCCAATTCACCAACTAACGCTACACCTTAAAGAACTAGAGAAAAAGCAGCAAATGATGCCTAAACCACGCATTAGAAGAGAAATAAGATTAGAGCAGAGATCAAAGAATTAGAAACTAGAAACACAGTAGATCAGAACGAAACTAGAAGCTGGTTCTTTGAAATAATTAATGAGATCGACAAACTGGGCACCTGGGTGGCTCAGGTGGTTAGGCGACTGCCTTCGGCTCAGGTCATGATCCTGGAGTCCCAGGATCGAGTCCCACATCAGGCTCCCTGCTCAGCAGGGAGTTTCTGCTTCTCCCTCTGACCATCTCCCCCACATGTGCACTCTCTTTCTCTCAAATAAATAAAATCTTAAAAAAAATAAGATCAATAAACCACTGGCCAGACTTATCGAAAAGAGAAAGGACCCAAATTAATAACATTATGAATGAAAGGGGAGAGATCACGACTAACACCAAGGACATAGAAACAATTATTAGAAATGATTATCAACAACCATATGCCAATCAACTGAGCAATCTGGATGAAATGGATCCCTTCCTGGAAACCTATAAACTGCCAAGACTGAAACAGGAAGAAATTGACAACCTGAACAGGCCAATAACCAGTAACGAGATTGAAGCAGTGATCAAAAACCTTCCCCCCCCCCCAAAAAAAAAAAAAAAAAAAAAGAGTCCAGGGCCTGATGGATTCCCTGGGGAATTCTACCAAACATTCAAAGAAGAAATAATACCTATTCTACTGAAGCTGTTTCAAAAAAATAGAAACAGAAGGAAAGCTTCCAGACTCATTCAATAAGGCCAGCATTACCTTGATCCCCAAATCAGGCAAAGACCCAATAAAAAAGGAGAATTTCAGACCAATATTCCTGATGAATATGGATTCCAAAATCCTCAACAAAATCCTAAGTAATAGGATCCGACAATACATTAAAAGGATCATCCACCACAACCAAGTGGGATTTATCCCCAGGATGCAAGGGTGGTTCAACATTCGCAAATCAATCAATGTGATAGAACACATTAATAGGAGGGAGAAGAGCCATATGGTCCTCTCAAATGATGCTGAAAAAGCATTTGACAAAATACAGCATCCTTTCCTAATTAAAACTCTTCAGAGTATAGGGATAGAGGGAACATTCCTCAGGTTCATAAAATTCATCTATGAAAAACCCACAGCGAATATCATCCCCAATGGGGAAAAGCTGAGAGCTTTTCCCTTAAGATCAGGAACACGACAAGGATGCCCACTCTCACCACCATTGTTCAACATAGTACTAGAAGTCCTAGCAACAGCAATCAGACAACAAAAAGAAATAAAAGGTATTCAAATTGGCAAAGAAGAAGTCAAACTCGTTTCGCAGATGACATGATACTTCATATGGAAGACCCAAAAGATTCCACCCCCAAATTACCAGAACTCATAGAGCAATTCAGTAATGTGGCAGGATACAAAATCAATGCACAGAAATCAGTTGCTTTCTTATACACTAACAACGCCACTGTAGAAAGAGAAATTAGAGAAACAATTCCATTTACAATAGCACCAAAAACCATAAGATACCTCGGAATAAACCTAACCAAAGAGGTAAATGATCTATACTCTAGAAACTATACGACACTCATGAAAGAAATTGAAGACGACACAAAAAGATGGAAAATTTTTCCATGCTCATGGATCGGAAGAATAAACATTGTTAAAATGTCTATGCTACCCAGAGCAATCTACACCTTCAATGCCATCCCGATCAAAATTCCAATGACATTTTTCAAAGTGCTGGAACAATCCTAAAATTTGTATGGAATCAGAAAAGACCCCGAATCGCCAAGGAAATGTTGAAGAAGAAAAACAAAGCTGGGGCACCACGTTGCCCAATTTCAAGCTGTGTTACAAAGCAGTAATCACTAAGACAGCCTGGTACTGGCACAAAAACAGACATATAGACCAATGGAACAGAATAGAGAGCCCAGATATGGACCCTCAACTCTATGGTCAAATAATCTTCAACAAAGCAGGAAAAAATATGCAATGGAAAAAAGACAGTCTCTTCAATAAATGGTGCTGGGAAAACTGGACAGCCACATGCAGAAGAATGAAACTCAGCCATTCTCTAACACCATACACAAAGCTAAACTCTAAATGGATGAAAGGCCTCAATGTGAAACAGGAATCCATCAAAATCCTAGAGAAGAACATAGGCAGTAACCTCTTCGACATCGGCCACAGCATCTTCCTTCAAGACACATCTCCAAAGTCTAGTGAAATAAAAGCAAAAATTAACTTTTGGGACTTCATCAAGATAAAATCTTCTGCATAGAAAGGAAACAGTCAAAACAAAGAGGTAACCCACAGAATGGGAGAAGATATTTGCAAATGACACTACAGATAAAGGGCTGGTATCCAAGATCTATAAAGAACTTCTCAAACTCAACACCCAAAAAACAAATAATCAAGTCAAAAAATGGGAAGACATGAACAGACACTTCTCCAAAGATGACATACAAATGGCTAACAGACACATGAAAAAGTGTTCATCATCATTAGCCATCAGGAAAATTCAAATCAAAACCACATTGAGATACCACCTCACACCAGTTAGAATGGCAAAAATTGACAAGGCGAGAAACAACAAATGTTGGTGAGGATGTGGAGAAAGGGGAACCCTCTTACACTGTTGGTGGGAATGCAAGTTGGTACAGCCACTTTGGAAAACAGTGTGGAAGTGCCTCAAAAAATTAAAAATAGAACTACCCTATAACCCAGCAATTGCACTACTGGATATTTACCCCAAAGACACAGAAGGGCCCTATGCACCCCAATGTTCATAGCAGCAATGTCCACAATAGCCAAACTGTGGAAAGAGCTGAGATGCCCTTCAACAGACGAATGGATAAAGAAGATGTGGTCCATATATACAATGGAATATTACTCAGCCGTCAGAAAGGATGAATACCCAACTTTTACATCCACATGGATGGGACTGGAGGAGATGATGCTGAGTGAAATAAGTCAAGCAGGGAAAGTCAATTATCATATGGTTTCACTTATTTGTGGAACATAAGGAATAGCAAGGAGGACGTTAGGAGAAGGAAGGGAAAAAGAAGGGGGGGGAAATCCGAGGGGGAGACGAACCATGAGAGACTATGGACTCTGAGAAACAAACTGAGGGTTTTAGAGAGGCGGGGGTGGGGGTGGGGGATGGGTTAGCCCGGTGATGGGTATTAACGAGGGCACGTCCTGCATGGAGCACTGGATGTTATATGAAAACAATGGATCGGGGATCACTGCATCAAAAACCAATGATGTATTGTATGGTGACTAACATAACATAATAAAATAAAATTTAAAAAATACACTGCCCACCTAGATTACATGTCCAGTGAAAATGTCCTTCAAAAAATGAAGAAATACAGACTCTTAACTATTGACAACAGACTGATGGTTACCAGAGGGGATGTGGGTGGGGGAGGGAGGAAACAGGTGATGGGTATTAAGGACTGCACTTATTGTGTTGTGCACCAGGTATTGTACGGAAGTGCTGAATCACTATATTGTACAACTGAAACTAGTATTACACTGTATGTTAACTGGAATTTGAAAAACTTTAAAAATGATGGTAAAATAAAGATGTTTCCAATCAAACACTGAGTTGCCAGGGGCTGGAGATGTTGGTCTAAAGTTACTAGCTTTCTGTTACATGATGAATAATTCTGGGGATCTAACGTACAGCATGGCAACTATAGTTAATAGTATATACTTGAAATTCGCTAAAAAAGTAGATCTTAAGTGTTCTCACCACACACAGAAAAGTTAACTATGTGAGGTGGATGTGTTAATTAGCTTGATTGTGGTGATCATTTCACAATGAGTATGTATATTAAATCATGTTGTACACCTTTAAAAAAATCACAACTTAAATATCTGTCCCTCTTTCCTCAATAAAGCTGGAAATTTAAAAAAGTTTATAGCAGAGACAATTCATTGCCAGCAGACATATATATATATATATATATATATACACACACACACACACACACACACACTCACCACTAAAAACTACCTAAAAACTTTTTCAGACGGAAGTATGGTAGAACATAAAGAGGGACACAGAAATGGTCAATGTGGGGATGAATGTGCAAGATTATTAGCCCTTGACAATATACTGTATTATATCATTTTATTTATAATATAGTAACACATTATAATATACGTGGTAAAACACAGAAACAGTGACACAGGATGAGAGGAAGTAAAGAGCTCAGCTGCTCCATGATTCTCATATTGATCAGTCACGACATCATCTCAGGCAAACCACTAGTCAGAGATAAACACTGAACTCTCTACAATAACCACTGCAACAAGATGTGTAACTAACAGAAAATAAACTTAATTTCTTCAAAAAATGACAAAGAATAAAAACACAGAAAACAGAGCAAAAGGACATACCAAAACCCCAAGGTGTTGGCAATCATAGAAACCTAAGTGGGATAAATGCTAACTCAAGAAAACTATCTGTCAAACTGGATTAAAAATGAAAGGCACATGACAAGTATCAGAGCATAGACCATTTAATGTGAAAAAAATGCAGTGTTCACACTCTAACCAGAACAAGTGTATCTAGAACATTACCTAAGTACATTTAGAGGCAAAATGATCACTAAACACAGAGGACATTTTATAATAGGACCAGGCTAGCAGGAAGATAGAGCAGCTCTAAATTGTTTAATTTTATATGGTTTACATATTGAATATGCTGGGTTAAATAAAAGATGTTAACATTAAAAAAAGAAACTGTTGAATATAATGTATAGAGACAGAATAAAATGAGCCATACATAGAATTAGTCCTTAAAATTTGCTTTTTGGGGTCTATTTGCTGTATTATCATGCATATTATCATTTGCATTTTATAGGTGATCATCTATCATCTTTTTATTATGTTATGTTAGTCACCATACAGTACATCATTAGTTTTTGATGCAGTGATCCATGATTCATTGTTTGCGTATAACACCCAGTGCTCATCACAACATGTGCCCTCCTTAATACCCATCAACTGGTTACCCTGTTCTCCCACCCCCTCCCTTCTGCAACCCTCACTTTGTTTCCCAGAGTCCATAGTCTCTCATTTGTCTCCCCCTCCAATATCCCCCTTTTCATTTTTCCCTTCCTTCTCCTAATGTCCTCCTTGCTATTCCTTATGTTCCACAAATAAGTGAAACCATAGGATAATTGACTTTCCCTGCTTGATTTATTTCACTTAGCACAATCTCCTCCAGTCCCATCCATGTTGATGTAAAAGTGGGGTATTCATCCTTTCTGATGGCTGAATAATATTCCATTGTAGATATGGACCACATCTTTATCCATTCATCTGTTGAAGGGCATCTCACTCTTTCCACAGTTTGGCTATTGTGGACATTGTGAGCAGCTCTAAATTTTTATGTACCTAATAATGTAGCTTCAAATTACATAAGGCAAAAATAGAAATAAAATGATTATTTGGAGATTTAAGGTTTAAGGGAACAGGCAGGAAAAAAGTATAAGATATACAACATTTGAACCACATCATTAACCAACTTGACCTAACTGAGGTATACATACAGAACACTACCCCCAACAACTGTCATAAAAACATCCTAATTTTATTAATGGTCAGAACACTTCAAGAGGCATCTCACATGAGGTTGTCCAACTGGCCCATGAACAGGACTCATCAGAAAACTTCCATTAGATCCCAGGGAAAGAATTCTATACCCCAGCTGGAGGAGCTAGAATGGTAAGGGCTGACATCCAGTGTTGTCACTGATGTGGAGCTTGAATAACCTTGCCTTCCCTGTAGGAGTGTGAAAAGATATGGCCACTGTGTACAGCTGCCTGGCAGCAAATCCTAGAGCTACACATGCACAGGCCCTGCAATTCCCCTCCCAGGTACATGTCCAAAAGACATGAACAAGAATGTTTACGGCAACTCTAGCTGATGATAGTCAAACACTTGGAAGAAGTGTCCACCAATGTGGAAATGTGTTACATCCATACAATGGCATTCTATACAGAAATATAAAAACAAAACACCAACACATGCAACAGGATGAATCAACCTCACAATTACTATGTCGAGAAGAGTCCCGATCACAACAGGTACACACTGCATACTATCTTTATATGAAGCTCAGAAATTACCCCACCATGATAGAATTTAGAATAGAGGTTAGTGCTAGGGGAGCCTGGGAGGGGCACTTGGAGACATTCTAGAGCACTGGAAATATTCAGGGTCAAACAGGAGAGGGTGCATTGCAGTATATGCAAAAAGCATTAAGCTGCTATCAGGACAAGTCTGAATCAAAAGTGAACAAGGACCCCTTTTACGAAGATGGTGCCAAAGGCTAAGAAGGAAGCCCCTGCCCCTCCCAAAGCCAAAGCCAAGGCTTTGAAGGCCAAGAAAGCGCTGAAAGGTGTCCACAGTCATCAAAAAAAAGAAAAAAGAGAGAGAAGATCCGCACATCACCTACATTCCGACGACCCAAGACACTGCGTCTCTGAAGGCAGCCCAAATATCCTCGAAAGAGCACCCCCAGGAGAAACAAGCTTGATCACTATGTCATCACCAAGGTCCCCCTGACTACCGAGTCAGCCATGAAGAAAATAGAAGACAACAACACAGTTGTGTTCATTGTGGATGTCAAGGTCAACAAGCACCAGATCAAACAGGCTGTGAAGAAGCTCTATGACATTGAGGTGGCCAAGGTGAACACCTTCATCAGGCCTGATGGAGAGAAGAAGGCATATGTTTGACTGGCTCCTGACTATGATGGTTTGGATGTTGCCAACAAAATTGGGATCATCTAAACTGAGTCCAGCTGGCTAAATCTAAATTTTTTTCACCATAAACAAATGAACATGGAGCTGAAATGTCCTTTAACAGTTGAATGAAAAAGATGACAAGTTGTGATGAGCACTGATTGTTAGAGGCAACTAATTAATCATTGAACACATCAAAAACTAATGATGTACTATATGTTGGCTAATTGAATTTAAATTTTAAAAAAGTTAATTATTCTTACTCGTGTAAAAGGGGGAAAGGATTTTCCTCATTTTTCGATTTCCATCTTATTGAGGTATAATTGACAAAACTAAGATATTTAAATTGTATTTTGTGGTGATTTGATAGATGAGCAGAGCCCAATGAAGGGCTTCCCCCCATCGAGTGAATTAACACATCCATCACCTCACTTATTATATATACACGTGAAAACATTCAAGTTCTACTCAGCAAATTTCAGTTATATAATACTGTGTTATCAAGTACAATCACTGTGTTTTACATTAGATCCTCAGATCTAACTTATAACTACAAGTTGTACCCTTTTACCAATTTCTCCCTATGTCCCCCATCTTCCAATCCCCTGCCACACGGATTTGCCTGCAAGAACTTTTGCTAAGTGAAATAAGCCAGAGAGACAAATAATGCATGGTATCACTTACGTGTGTAATCTTAAATTGAAAGTCAAAAATCATAGAAACAGGGAGTGGACAAGTGGCTGCCCCTTCCTTTGATTAGGGCATTTCTTTAGCAAACTTTTCATTATAAATTCTTTCTCTATCCCTTTGAGATGCATAGAAGTATCTGAAAAGTCTAAATTGCCTCTTGCTGGTGTTAACCACCTTTGAGCTGTAAATGCCAAGGGAGATAGCACCCCTATCCCTTGATCTCTGGGACTTTAATTTAGGTCCTGGTTCCACATTGTGATTACCTGCCTATCCTAGAGAAGCTCTAAGTTTCATTACTTTTTTGGTGAAAGACCATTAGCTCACACAAATGGCCACCCCAATTACCAGGTAAATTTAGGATGAAATACATGTATCAAATGTTGCCGTCAACTCTCATACAAGTCCTCGTATTTAAAGACCAGTTACCGTTTATCTTGAGAACATGCGTGTGACTGGCTGTAACTGCCCGGCTTTATGAGAAGGGCAAAATTTCCACCTGCCTTTGTGTTCTCTTCCGTGGATTGCCTGTGACACATTTTGCAGTCTGGCTTAATGCTTAGTCAAGAATAGAACTTTTTTTCTTTTAATTTTGTGCAGGGGTTTTCTGGGTTGGCAGGAGCTTTTGTTTTTAATTATTTCCCCCAATGCTGTATACTTACAATGTCTGTGCTTTACTTGTGATGAGCACTGAGTGAAGTGTTCAGTCACTAAGTTATACACCGGGGGGCGCCTGGGTGGCTCAGTCGTTGAGTGTCTGCCTTCGGCTCAGGTCATGTTCCCAGGATCCTGGGATCGAGTCCCGCATCGGGCTCCCTGCTCCCCGGGAAGCCTGCTTCTCCCTCTCCCACTCCCCCTGCTTGTGTTCCCTCTCTCGCTGTCTCTCTGTCAAATAAATAAATAAAATCTTAAAAAAATAAATAAATACCTTATACACTGGAAACTAATATTACACTGTGTGTTAACTGGAATTTAAATAAAAACCTAAAGGGGCGCCTGGGTGGCTCAGTCGTTGAGTGTCTGCCTTCGGCTCAGGTCATGATCCCAGGGTCTGGGATCAAGCCCCACATCGGGCTCCCTGCTCAGCGGGAAGCCTGCTTCTCCCTCTCCCACTCCCCCTGCCTGTGTTCCCTCTCTTGCTGTCTCTGTCAAATCTTTAAAATAAATAAAAACCTAAGGGAAAAAAAGACGTCTGTGCCTTACGCCAGTTAGATTTCAACAAAAAAGAACCAAAGAAATCCAAGATTGCAAGAAATACAATATGACTCTGCATCATAAACTTTAAGAACCGCATAGTAGGTCGGCAACAGCCTTGTGCATCTGAGCCTCTGCCCTACAGAATCACTTCAATAACTACCAGGCTGGATCAGGTACAGATTGCCAAGATCTCTATGATTTTGTATCTACAGACAGAAAGTTAATAAGGTTCAACCTAATAATGAGGGCCTATGTCATGCCAGTTATGGGAGGCAGAAAATAGCCCTGGTGCAAGTTCTCAAGTCTAACAAGGAAGACATCAAGATTTGGTCCTGCTCACCATTTTATTTCAACACTGCCCAACACACTGCTGGCACCCAAATATTTACTGAACAATGGTTAACACAAGGGGGAGAATAGTCAACCTAACTTCGTCTGAAGAGTCAAGAAAAGTAGGCGGTTACCGTCTAATGCAGCCATTCCACTCCTGGGTTATCCACCCCAAAGAAATGAATACAGACGCACAAACACTTGTACACGTATGTTCGTAGCAGTGTTACTCACAAAACTCAGACGGGGGAAAACTACTGTCCATCGACACCTGAGGGAATGAAATGTGGAATAGCCATACAATGGAATATTATTCAGTCCTTAAAAAAGAAGGTATCAGGTTCAGATACATGCTACCATGTGGGTGAACCTCAACCAACATTATGCTTAGAAGAAGCTAGACACTAAGAGGTTACGTGTTGTATGCTTCCATTTATATGAAATACACAGAATAGGTAAATCCATAGAGACAGAAAGCCAATGGGCAGCAGGGTAGGAGAATGTGGGGTGACTGCCTAATGGGTTCACATTTCATTTGGGGTGATGAACATGTTTAGGGGACCAAAGGGAATGGTTGCACAAGGCCGTGAATATACTAAATACCACCAAAATGTACACATTAAAATAATTGTATGTTGGATGAATTTGAGCTCAATTAAAGAAGAAACTATGAAACAAGTTTGATGAAGAGAAAAGCATTTCAGGTCAGACATTTAAGATGCATTAGTGGAAAAGTGGAGAGTGTGTGGAGTTAAGGAGGAGGTTTTGTCTCAGGATGAAGAAATGTCCCCAGAATAAGGACGTGCCAACAAAAGGGAATGCAAGTCACACTTGAATTTAATTGAAAGACTATGCCTTTCTAAACAGCCCTGATGCACATTAGAATCACGTGAGCAGCTTTAAAAAGACGAGATTTAAGTCTGCTCTGCCCCCACCTCCTCAGGAATGGGGATATAATGGGTCCGAGGTGGGGCCTCACCAACAATATTTTCAGATGTTCCCCACATAAACTGAAGGTGCTGTCAGGTCTAAGTGAAGGGCTCTTTGTTGCTCAAATATCTGCTCCCTGAACACAAAGGAGCTGGAAGCAAATAGAACGTCAGAAACAGAGAAGCCACTTGATCTACCCAAAGCCTTCGTCCTCAGTGGTTCATTCCCTAGATGCAAGAAAGAAACCCATTAAGAATTTCTGAGTCTGTCTCTACCCTGTGAGGGGCCCTTGCAACACCATGAGCAGCAAACCTCAAGGACCTTTGGCTCTGCTCAAAGTTTGCCTTCATCCCCTCAACCAGAGGACAACCCCCTGGGATGCACAGTGTCCCTAGGATCAGTGATGAAGAAGGGGAGGGGACAGGAAGGAAATCTATATACACATATGTCTTGTCATTTAAGAATCAGGCACCTATTTCTACAAAAAAAATCCAGGAAAATGTGGATGATAGCAGGTAACCATGTTCCTGATAATCCAAGGACCAATAGCTTTCAACTTCCTGCTTAGAACCTGGAGAGAATTTCAGGCAAGAATCAAGACCGAAGGTAGTGGCAGCAGATCCTAGACTAGCATTGCCAGATGCAGTAAATAAAAATACAGGACATGTATTTGAATTCAAGTCAGTCTGAATTTCAGGTAAATGAAGAAGGACACTCGGGACACACTTAAACAGAAAAAAAGCTATGTGTTGTTTATCTCCAGTGTAACTCCAGATGATACCAATTCCAGTTGAATTTGATTTTCAGATATGCAATATTTGGGACATACAGTAAGAAAAAAGATTTGTTGTTTATTTGAAATCCCAGATAGTGCCAATTCCAATTAAGTTTTATTTTTTTTTAAAGATTCTATTTATTTGACAGAGAGAGACACAGCGAGAGAGGGAACACAAGCAGGGGGAGTGGGAGAGGGAGAAGCAGGCTTCCCGCCGAGCAGGGAGCCCGATGTGGGGCTCGATCCCAGGACCCTGGGATCATGACCTGAGCCGAAGGCAGATGCTTAACAACTGAGCCACCCAGGCGCCCCTCCAATTAAATTTTAGAACAAATGCCTTCTGGAACACAGACCAAAAAATTTTGTCATGTAGCTGAAACTGTCATTTAACTGGACATCTTGTGTTTTATCTGGCAACCCTATCTAGACTCAAGATCATTGCTCCCATCTCTTCCCAGAAATAAGGAGGTCAACATCTGATTTGTCCCCTTATTAAAAATAGTGACTCTTGTCCTAGAAAAGTTACAGATTCAAGACTGGACTTAAATTCAGGAGGCTCCCCCTAAATGTGACTAAAAAAGAATATTGAAGTGAATGTCACCTCAAAGACATTTGAGAGATGGTGGGGGATAGGAGGGAGAATAAACAGGAAAAAAAAAATTCAGTGCTCAGTTACATCCATCAGGGCCACTGAGCAATCGGAGTAATTAAGATCTGCTGCATTAACAACATCCAGTACGTTGGAACCGAAACAGCAGTGAATGAAGAAAAGTGTGAATACACACACAC
>NW_027397168.1:953519-977990 GCF_003265705.2 Callorhinus ursinus
TTAAAAAAAAAAAAAAAAAAAAAAAAAAGGGAAATCCTGCCATTTGTGAACCTTACAGTAAGTGAAATCATCCAGACACAGAAAGAAAAATACCGTGTAACCTCACTTATAGGTGGAATCTGAAACCATGGACCTCACAGCAGCAGAGAGTAGACTGGCAATTTCCAGGGGCTGGGGGACAGGGAAAGAGGGGCGATGGTTGAAGGATACAAAGTTGCAGTCACACTAGATGAAATTCTGGAGAGTTGATGTACACCATAGGACCTATGGCTAACAATACTGTAGTTTGTGCTTACAGTATGCTACAAGAGTAGATCTTAAAGTGTTCTTATCACAAAAATAGAAAGAGGGTGGGAGGAAGCTTTGGGCAGTGATGGATGTGTTTATGGCCTTGACAGTCATGATCATTTCACAAGTTTATACCTATCCCCAAATGCACTGAATTGTACACAAACTTGTATCATTTACATGTCAAAAAAGGCCAATATACAGAGTGGTCACAAATCCAAGCAATGAAAAATAAGTTATCAAAGAAAATAAGAGAATTTCTTTTGTTATGTTAGTCACCATACAGTACTTATTAGTTTTTGATGTAGCATTCCATGATTAATTGTGTAAAACCCACAGTGCTCCATGCAGTACGTGCCCTCCTTAATACCCATCACCGAGCTAACCCATTCCCCCACCCGCCTCCCCTCTAAAACCCTCAGTTTGTTTCTCGGAGTCCATAGTCTCTCATGGTTCATCTCCCCCTCCGATTCCCCCCCCTTCATTTTTCCCTTCCTTCTCCTAACGTCCTCCTTGCTATTCCTTATGTTCCACAAATAAGTGAAACCATATGATAATTGACTTTCTCTGCTTGACTTATTTCACTTAGCATCATCTCCTCCAGTCCCATCCATGTTGTTGCAAAAGTTGGGTATTCATCCTTTCTGATGGCTGAGTAATAGTAAGAGGATTATCTACTTAAAATAGCTCTAATTCAGTTTTGTCAATCTTACAAATAAACACCAAAATATCTCAAAGTTTATATACAAGATTTATGACAAACACACACAAAAAAGATCTACTGTTATTCCCCTCAGAGCTTGGTCCAGCCAGGACACCAGTCATCTCAAGTCCCAGAAAGCACTGAAGGCAATAGAGAAGAGGCTTGGGGCTACTGGTCTGCAGACTCACCTCTCTGACAAGGACATCCTCCAGAACAAATAGCTATTTAAACCCATCCAAAACAAAAGCAAAAATGAACTACTGGGACTTCATCAAGATAAAAAAAACCTTTTGCACAGAAAAGAAAACAGTCTACAAAACTAAAAGGCAACCTATAGAATGGGATGAGATATTTGCAAATGACATAACAGATAAAAGACTGATATTCAAGATCTAGAAAGATCTTATCAAACTTGACACCCCCCAAAAAAATCATCCAGCCAAAAAAT
Organism: Callorhinus ursinus; assembly: GCF_003265705.2. Taxonomy (NCBI): domain Eukaryota; kingdom Metazoa; phylum Chordata; class Mammalia; order Carnivora; family Otariidae; genus Callorhinus; species Callorhinus ursinus. The sequence goes on from NW_027397168.1 coordinate 954,959, forward strand.
GGGAAGACATGAACAGACATTTCTCCAAGGAAAACCTACAAATGGCCAACAGACACATGAAAAAATGCTCCACGTCACTTGGCATCAAGGAAATACAAATCAAAACCACAAGGAGATACCACTTCACACCAGTCAGAATGGCTAAAATTAACAAGTCAGGAAACAACAAATGTTGGCGAGGGTGTGGAGAAAAGGGAATCCTCAAACTGTTGGTGGGAATGCAAGCTGGTACAGCCACTCTGAAAACAGTATGGAGGGTCCTCAAAATGTTAAAAATAGAGCTACCCTACAACTCAGCAACTGCACTACTATGTATTTACCCCAAAGATACAGATGTAAATGAAGGGGCACATGCACCCCAATGTTCTTGGCAGCAATGTCCACAATAGCCAAACTGTGGAAGGAGCCGAGATGCCCTTCAACAGATGAATGGATAAAGATGTGGTCCCTATATACAGTGGAATATTACCCAGTCATCAGAAAGGATGAATACCCACCATTTGCACTGACATGGATGGAACTGGAGGATATTAAGCTAAGTGAAATAAATCAAGCAGAGAAAGTCAATTATCATATGGTTTCACTCATATGTGGAATGTAAGAAACAGCACAGAGGATAATAGGGGAAGGGAAGGAAAACAATGGGAAGAGAAAAACAGTGAGAGACCCTTAACTCTGGGAAACAAACTGAGGGTTGCTGGAGGGGAGGTGGGTGGGGGATGGGATAACTAGGTGGTCGACATTAAGGAGGGCATGTGATGGGATGAACACTGGGTGTTATACGCACCTGATGAATTGAACACTACATCTGAAGCTAATGATGTGCTATAAGTTGGCTAATTGAATTTAAATTAAAAAACATCCCAGCAGCCCAAATTCACAGGACTAGCACTGAAAGTGGTTGGGAGCTCCGGGCGGAAAGGCCTAGGAGGTATTAATAGGGAGGAGAAAGATCAGCTGGAAGTCTGAGCTTGGAATAGCATCAAACTATCATCAAACAACTACCAAGAGCCAGGTGACTCATTGCACTAGAACTGGCGACACAGCCTTGACCAAGCAGATTGTGCGAGCTCACAAACCAGCTATGAAAACACATGGTTGCAGTCTTTGTGTGTCTTGTCCACTTCTCTACCAACCCTATTAAATGCATACCATCTGCTGTTGTAAGTACAGTCAGTTCTCATTTGCAGTCATTACATTCTATAAAGTCACCAGGAACACAGAATTAGCAAATACTAAACCATTGTGCCCACAGCAAATACAGGGTCAGCATCCTGTTAGCTTCTGATCACAGCATTTTTGTCAACCCATCAATACATAACCTTGTTTATGTGTGTGTCTGTTTAGGAAATCTTATTCAGCACCTACCGTTGATTCGTTTATAGTGACCTCACTGCCCACAGTACTATTACTCATGCCTGAAGGAAAAACACCTAACACAGGTGTTTCTCTGTAGGGCATAGCACCAGCCTTCTTGAGCTGAAGAACACCAAACAGCACTTCAGCAGTACACACAGGGCATATTAAATAGTCCTGTTATCTCAAAAGAAAACGCACACCAATGCAAAAGAAATGGCACCAAATGGACCAGGTAGAAGGACATCTGTACAGAGGATAAGAGCTAAAACAAGAAGGCAGAACATTGGCTTGTCCAAGCCCAGCTGGGAGCATTTCTCAAATCTTTCATGTTCTGTGCATGTCCAAGAAGGACCAGGAGAAAGTGCAACAAGTATTGATTTGGTGGCAGGAGGATTAGAAATACACTTTAGCGAGTAGGTGAATTCACAAATGCAGAATCTGTGATTCATGGGGAAGGACTGTAATTAGTATTACAGTGTGCCGAGTCTGAGACACGATCCTACAAGGTGCCACGAGATCACACAGCCAATAGAACAAGCAAGTGAAAGTGGAGAGGGAATTGTAGGAGGCTTGAAAAATACATCAGATTGAATCAAGGAGGGTGGAAGAAGATACGGGGCAGTGGTCAATGAAAATGGCAAGGGCCAAAAAGCCCTGGAGGGAGAAGATACAAGAATGGAGGAACCCAGTGGTGAGTTCTCCAAGGACTATGGAATCTCCTGGGTCTAGAAAGTGAGAAGCTTCAAGTCAGAAGACAGAGGTGCAGCGGACTCCTGCTGCTGATTCAAAGTGGCCAGCAGCAAACTCTGCCCAGCTCCCAGTAAACCACCATTCTAGTCTCTGCTTCTATAAGTTTAACTCTTTTAGATACTTCTTAGACGTGTAATCATGCAGTGTTTGTCCCTCTGGGGCTGGCTAACCTCACTTAGCATAATGTCCTCCAGGTTCATCCACGTTGTCACAAATGGCAGGATTTCCTTTTTTGTTGTTGTTGTTTTTTAAGGCTGAATAAAATTCTGTTGGGCGGATATCCCACAGCTAAGCATCAGTTATGCAAGAATTAGTTCTAGAGGTCTGCTGTAGTCTGCAAAGTACACAGTCAACAGTAGTGCATTGTGCACTGAGAATTCGCTAAGAGGGTACGTCTTAAGTGCTCTCACCTCGTGGGCACACACACCAAAGGACACAAACACTTGGATGTAATGGATACATCTACTACTTTGATTGTGGTGATTGTTTTAAGAGTGTATGCCTTCATCCAAACTCATAAAGTTGTACTTCTTAAGTATGTGCAAGGTTTTTTGTGTTTATCAATCACACCTCAATAAAGCAATCTTTAGAAAACACCAGCAGGATCCCACAGGGGGAGGAACACTAGAGAAGGAGTTCTGGAGCCACAAAGAGAGGAGACGTCACTTACCGATCAGACTGCTAACCTCATGCAACTTCCCAGATGCCCCGATTCAGGGAACCTCCAAGAAGTAGCCAGCCTCACCCCCTCCCCAGCCTGTGATTGGCCCTCAGGCCCCTACTCAGCCTATCAGGTCTCTCTCCAAGCTCCTAGTTTATGGCTCCCTTCTGACTCCCCCTAGCTAGGTCGAGAAGCCACCCAGGACCCAGCTGCCACACATAATCTCTGACGCCTTCTCCAGGTGCAAATCATCACTAGCTGGGCAAGGGGAGGCACAGGTGGGTTTCTAATGATAACCCAAGCTATCCTGGTGTGAATGGAGTCTTCCACTCCAGCCAAAGACCATTGATGTACCTCTCCTACCATCTGAGAGGTTATGAGGAACAGTGAAATATAAGAGGAAGAAAGAGCCCCCATGAGGTCTTAAAATAAAACCACAGAGGCAACCACATTTAGTGACCATTTCATCTCCCAAGGCCAGGAAAACCACCTGTGACAGCATTCCATCATAACGTGAAGGCTTTTCCACTGAAGTCAGGAACACAATGAGACAGTTTTAATGCCACGGCTACTTAACATCATCTTGGAGGTATTAGCAGATTGAGTTCAAGATTTTGACCACTTTAAATTTAAATTAGCAATTTTAAACTGGAAATTTGGAAGCACTTAGAGAAAGGTGTAAGAATTGGAAAGAAACAGATAAAACCATGTGTGCAAATGACTTGATTACGTATCAGAAGACATGAAAGACTCAATGGAAAAACTACTTCCAACATGTATATTTATGTCATTTTCCTATATGCTCTGTCTCTGGCTCTCTCTTTGACAGGGCCTGTTGCTTTTGGACCCAGATTGGGTCCTGGCGAAACTGAGACCCTCCTTCTGCTCCGTAAAATTACACCCCAGGTAGGGGAGATGGACAGTTGCACAAGATCATCCAATAAATTGCTCTAGATGTTTTCAGATGGGAAGCAACACACTGGGACTGTCTCCAGTGTCAGCCTTTGTGAGTTTGGGAAGCTCTCCAAAACCATAATTTTCTGAAGTGGTTTGTTCGGAATCTAAGGGGTAGGGGAGCATGTCCTTCTCAGATTGAAACACCTGTGGGGAACAAGCCTTGTAGCCCATTACCTGGGACCTGGGATGCTAAATGCTTTCAAAGCTATGCAGTGCGGGAGGATGATAGGAGGATTAGCCAATGGGAGGGATGATGTTAACTGCCTGGATCACCTATTAGGGCCGGGGGCAGGGCAGACCAAGTGCTTTTCTTTCTACTTGGGAAGATGTACTTGACAAGAAGGAGCCAGAGAGCCTAATTCCCTTCGGGGTGAGTGTTGTATTTTTTTCTCTCCTATTCCTATCATCTGCATCATCTCAGTTTCTTAGAGTTACAATGACAGACATTCAAGTTCACCAAGTCCAGTTGGCCCATATCAAAAATGCAAAGCAAAGCTGGAGATTCACCTTTGAAAACAACCAGCTCTGTTTCATTGATGAAATCCTTACCAGTCTCTGAAATCCAGTCTTCCTGTCCCTGAAGTGAAGTCCTAAATTCTCAATCTTATTTTTCCAGCTCTCAGTAGCTGAGGGCCAAGAGACTGTCAGAGCTAGCACAATCCTGAGACATGAAAGAAATATCAGAGGGTCTCCAGAGTCTCCGAGGTCTATGGTAGCCATTAGCTGATAGGATTTAAAAATGAAACAAACAAACAAACACAAGAAAGCTGTAGTCATGAAGAGGAGACAGCTAAGATTAAGAAATGCTTTAAAAAAAGAAAATAAGTTAAAAAAAAAGAAATGGGCTTTGACACCACCTCCCCCCAAGTATTCCTTTTCAAAAAAGTTCATTATCAGTTCAGCTGCATGGCTTGGTGTATAGGGCTAGGAATGAGACTTGACTCCAACTGCTGGTTTCTGTCACAGCTTTGGCTAATTTAGTTAACCTATGGAAACCTCATTTTTTTTCTCCCTTGTAAAATGAAGGAGAAAGGATCTATGTGAGAGACTACAGTCACCATGCTGTGCATTAGATTCCCCAGAACTTACTCATCTTATGTCTGAAAGTTTGTACCCTTTGACCAAAATCTCCCCATTTCCCCTAACCCCAATCCCAGGCAACCCCTATTCTACTCTCTGGTTTTATGAGTTCAACACTTTAGATTCCACAGATCAGTGAGATCATACAGTATTTGCCTTTCTGTATCTGGTTCTTCCATAGTGTTGTAAATGGCAGGACTTCCTCCTTTTTAATGGCTGAATAATAATCCATTGTATATAAACCACATTTTCTTCATTCATCAGTTGATGGGCACTTAGATTGTTTCCATATCTTGGCAATTGTGAATAATGCTGCAATGAACATGGGGGTGCAGATATATCTTCAAGATACTGATTTCATTTCCTTTACATATATACCCAGAAGTAGGGTTACTAGATCATAAAGTAGTTTTATTTTTAATTCTTTGAGGAGCCTCCATACCGTTTTCCATACTGGCTATACCAACTTTCATTACCACCAACAGTGCACCAGGGTTCCCTTTTCTCCACATCCTCTAGTGTTGTCTTTTGTCTTTTTGCTAATAGTCATCTTAACAGGTGTGATACATATCGTGGTTTTGTTAGCATTTCCCTCATAATTAGTGATGTTGAGCATCTTTTCGCATATCTTTTGGCCATTTGTACATCTTCTTTGGAAAAATGTCTACTTAGGGCCTTTGCCCATTTTAATGGGGTTTTTGGTTCAGTTTCATGTTGTTGCTGTTTGTTGTTTTTTGTTTTCTCATTATGAGTTGTAGGAGTCCTTTATATATTTTGAATGTTAATCCTTATCACATCTATGATCTTCAAATACTTTCATCCATTCTGTAGGTTGCCTTTTCGTTTTGTTGATTGTTTCCTTGGCTACGCAGAAGTCTTTTAGTTTAATATAGTCCCATTTGTTTGTTTTTGCTTTGTTGCCTGAGCTTTTGCTGTTATACCCCCAAAATCATTGCCAAGATTAATGTTAAGGAGACTTTCCCATATGTTTTCTTCTCAGAGCTTTACAGTTTCAGGCAATACATTTAAGTCTTTGATCCCTTTGGAGTTAATGTTGGCATATGGTGTAAGATAAGAGTCCAATTTCGTTCCTTAGCATGTGGGTATCCAATTTTCCCAACATTTATTGACGAGATTATCCTTTTCCCATTGTATGTTCTTGACTCCATTTTCAATTATTGACCATATATGCATAGATTTATTTCTGGGCTCTTGATTCTGTTCCATTGGTCTGTGTCTGTTTTTACACCAGTACCATACTGTTTTGATTACCATAGCTTTATAATATAGCTTGAAATTGAGAAGTATGATGCCTCCAACTTTGTTGTTCTTTCTCAAGATTATGTTAGCTGGGGCTCCTGGGTGGCTCAGTCGTTAAGCGTCTGCCTTTGGCTCAGGTCATGATCCCAGGGTCCTGGGATCGAGCCCCGCATCGGGCTCCCTGCTCCACGGGAAGCCTGCTTCTCCCTCTCCCACTCCCCCTGCCTGTGTTCCCTCTCTCGCTGTGTCTCTCCCTGTCAACTAAATAAATAAAATCTTAAAAAAAAAAAGATTATGTTAGCTATTCAGGGTGTTTTGTAGTTTCATACAAATTTTAGGATTATTATTTCTATTTCTGTGAAAAATGCCATTGGAATTGTGATAGGGATTGCACTATCATATTGCACAATCCATAGATTGCTTTGGGTAGTTTGGACATTTTAACAATATTGAGTATTCCAATCCAAGAGCATGGGATCTTTTCATATATTTGTGTCTTCAATTTTTTTTTATCAATGTCATATAGTTTTCAGCATACAGATCTTTTACCTCCTTGATGAAATTTATACCCACATATTTTATTCTTTCTGATGCAATTATATTGTTCATTCCTTTCCCAGATATTTCATTGTTAATGTATGGAAACACAGCTGCTTTTTGTGTATCTTATATTCTGCACCTTAAGTGAATTTGTCTGTTCTAACATTTTTGGTGGAGTCTTTAGAGTTTTCTATTTGTGATATCATGTCATCTGCAAACAGAGAAAATTTGACTTCTTCCTGACTTGGATGTCTTTTGTTTTCTTTTTCTTGCCTCCGGCTCAGACTTGCAGAACTATGTTAAATAGAAGTGGGTGTGTGGGCATCCTTGTCTTGTTCCTGATCTTAGAAGAAAAGCTTTTAGCTTTTCATGATCGAGTGTGATGTTAGCTGTGGGCTTGTCATGTATGGTCTTCATTATGTTTAGGTACTTTCCATTCACAACTAATTTGTTGAGTTTTTATTGTGAAATTATGTTGAGTCTTGTCAAATGCTTTTTCTGCCTCTATTGGAATAATCATATGGGTTTTACGCTTCATTCTATTGATGTGTTGTATTGCATTTATTGATTTCTGTTGAACCATCTTTGCACTCCCAGAGATAAATCCCATTTGGTCATGGTGTATGATCATTTTAATGTATTGTTAAATTCAATTTGCTATAATTTAATTGAGGATTTTTGCATCTATGTTCATCAGATATTGGTCTGTAATTTTCTTTTCTTTTAGTATTCTTCTCTTGTTTTGGTATGAGAGTGATGCTAGTCTCATAAAATGAGTGTAGAAGTGTTCCTTCCCCTTCAATTTTTGGAAGAATTTGAGATTAGTATTATTCTTCTTTCAGTATTTGCTGGAATTCACCAGGGAAATCATCTGGCCCTGGGCTTTTCTTTTGGGGGAGATTTTTGGTTGCTGATTCCATCTCTTTGCTTGTTAATGATTTGTTCATGCTTTCCATTTCTTCATGATTCAATCTTGGTAGTTTGTATGCTTCTAGAAATTGATCCATTTCTTTTTCTTTATCCAATTCACTGATGTGTAGTTTTTGATAGTGGTCTCTCATGATCCTTTGTATTTCTGTGGTACAAGTTGTAATGTCTTTTATTTCTGATTTTGTATCCCTTCTCTCTGTTTTTTCATGGTTAGTCTAGCTAATGTTTGTCAATTTTGTTTATCTTTAAAAAAATAACTCTTAGTATCATTGATCTTTTCTAATGTCTTTCTGGTATTTATTTCATTTATTTCTGCTCTGATTTTTACTATTTCCTTCCTTATGCTAACTGGGGGCTCAGTTTGTTCTTCTCTTCCTAGTTCCTTGAGGTGTAAAGTTGGGTTGTTTGAGATCTTTCTTTTTTCTTAATGTAGGCTTTTTTGCTCACCTATCAGGAATGACAGAATCCAAGAGTGGAGGTGAAAGTTGAGTGCTGGGGTGCCTGGGTGGCTCAGTCGGTTAAGCATCTGCCTTCAGCTCAGGTCATGATCCCAGGGTCCTGGGATCGAGTGCCACACTGGGCTCCTTGCTCAGTGGAAGCCCGCTTCTCACTCTCCCTCTGCCTGCTCCCCCTGCTTGTACTCTCTCTCTCTGTCAAATAAATAAATAAAATCTTAAAAAAAAAAAAAGTTGAGTGCTTACTTAAGCGGTGGTTGTCATCCACAGGGACCTTCAAATGTCCAAAACCATTGCAGTGAGTCAAAGGAGATAAAACATTGAGTTTGTGCCCAATACACGATGACTTAAGGGAAGTATACAGGAAGTTCTCAGATGATGGGGATGAGAATTAAAAAATGGTAACAATGAAAACTCAGAGAAGCAATTGTATGTGAGCAGCAGACTGACCAAGAAGTGAGCCCCTCTCTTGCTGGTAATGTCATTGTTTCTTTTCTTCTTCTCCACATTACACTTCTTGCCCATGATAATCACAAAGGAAGACAAAAGAAGGTTGAGACAGTGGATGGAGAGGAATAACATGCCTTTGATTCCAGGCACGTTTACAAATTCCCAGAGTCTTTTTTTTTATGTTATGTTAATCACCATACATCATTAGTTTTTGATGTAGTGTTCCATGATTCATTGTTTGCATATAACACCCAGTGCTCCATGCAGAACGTGCCCTCTTTAATACCCATCACCAGGTTAACCCATCCTCCCACCCCCTCCCCTCTAGAACCCTCAGTTTGTTTTTCAGAGTCCATCATCTCTCATGGTTCATCTCCTCCTCCAGTTCCACCCCCTTCATTCTTCCCCTCCTGCTATCTTCTTCTTCTTTTTTTTTAAACATATAATGTATTATTTGTTTCAGAAGTTCTGATCTGTGATTCAACAATCTTGCACAATTCACAGAACTCACCATAGCACATACCCTCCCCAACGTCTATCACCCAGCCGCCCCACCCCTCCCACCCCCCCACCACTTCAGCAACCCTCCGTTTGTTTCCTGAGATTAAGAATCGTTCATATCAGTGAGGTCATATGATACACGTCTTTCTCTGATTGACTTATTTCAGTCAGCATAACACCCTCCAGTTCTATCAATGTCATTGCAAATGGCAAGATTTCATTCCTTTCGATGGCTGCATAATATTCCATTGTATATATATATATATACATCCCTGCCACGTTCCTGACCTTAGGGGGAAAGCTCTCAGTTTTTTCCCATTGAGAATGATATTCGCTGTGGGTTTTTCATAGATGGCTTTTATGATATTGAGGTATGTACCCTCTATCCCTATACTCTGAAGAGTTTTGATCAAGAAAGGATGCTGTACTTTGTCAAATGCTTTTTCTGCATCTACTGAGAGGATCATATGGTTCTTGTTCTTTTATTAATGTATTGTATCACATTGATTGATTTGCAGATGTTGAACCAACCTTGCAGCCAGGGATAAATCCCACTTGGTTGTGGTGAATAATCCTTTTAATGTACTGTTGGATCCTATTGGCTAGTATTTTGGTGAGAATTTTTGCATCCCTGTTCAAGGATATTGGTCTGTAATTCTCCTTTTTGATGGGGTCTTTGGTTTGGGGATCAAGGTAATGGTGGCCTCATAAAACGAGTTTGGAAGTTCTCCTTCCATTTCTATTTTTTGGAACATTTTCAGAAGGATAGGTATTAATTCTTCTTTAAATGTTTGGTAGAATTCCCCTGGGAAGCCATCTGGCCCTGGGCCTTTGTTTGTTGGGAGATTTTTAATTACTGCTTCAATTTCCTTAGTGGTTATAGGTCTGTTCAGGTTTTCTATTTCTTCCTGGTTCAGTTTTGGTAGTTGATATATCTCTAGGAATGCATCCATTTCTTCCAGGTTATCTAATTTGCTGGCATAGAGTTGCCCATAATATGTTCTAATAATTGTTTGTATTTCTTTGGTGTTGGTTGTGATCTCTCCTCTTTCATTCATGATTTTGTTGATTTGGGTCATTTCTCTTTTCTTTTTGATAAGTCTGGGCAGGGGTTTATCAATCTTGTTAATTCTTTCAAAGAACCAACTCCTAGTTTTGTTGATCTGTTCTACTGTTCTTTTGGTTTCTATTTCCTTGATTTCTGCTCTGATCCTTATTATTTCTCTTCTCCTGCTGGGTTTAGGCTTTATTTGCTGTTCTTTCTCCAGCTCCTTTAGGTGTAGGGTTAGGTTGTATATTTGAGACCTTTCTTGTTTCTTGAGAAAGGCTTGTATTGCTATAGACTTTCCTCTCAGGACTGCCTTTGCTGTATCCCAAAGATTTTGAACAGTTGTGTTTTCATTTTCATTGGTTTCTGTGAATTTTTTAAATTCTTCTTTAATTTCCTGGTTGACCCATTCATTCTTTAGTAGGATGTTCTTTAGCCTCCATGTATTTGAGTTCTTTCCGACTTTCCTCTTGTGACTGAGTTCTAGTTTCAAAGCATTGTGGTCTGAAAATATGCAGGGAATCATCCCAATCTTTTGGTACAGGTTGAGACCTGATTTGTGACCTAGGATGTGATCAATTCTGGAGAATGTTCCATGGGCACTAGAGAAGAATGTGTATTCCGTTTCTTTGGGATGGAATGTTCTGAATATGTCTGTGAAGTGCATTTGGTCCAGTGTGTCATTTAAAGTCTTTATTTCCTTGTTGATCTTTTGCTTAGATGATCTGTCCATTTCAGTGGGGGGGGTGTTAAAGTCCCCCACTACTGTTATATTTTTGTCGATGTGTTTCTTTGCTTTTGTTATTAATTGGCTTATATAATTGGCTGCTCCCACGTTAGGGGTATAGATATTACAATTGTTAGATCGTCTTGTTGGATAGACCCTTTAAGTATGATATAGTGTCCTTCCTCATCTCTTATTACAGCCTTTGGTTTAAAATCTAATTTGTCTGATATAAGGATTGCCAGCCCAGCTTTCCTTTGGTGTCCATTAGCATGGTAAATGGTTTTCCACCCCCTCACTTTCAATCTGGGGGTATCTTTGGATCTAAAATGAGTCTCTTGCAGACAGCATATAGATGGGTCTTTTTTTTATCCAATCTGATAGCCTGTGTCTTTTGACTGGGGCATTTACCCCATCGACATTCAGGGTAACTATTGAAAGATATGAATTTAGTGCCATTGTATTCCCTGTAAGGTGACTGTTACTGTATATTGTCTGTGTTCCTTTCTGGTCTATGTTGCTTTTAGGCTCTCTCTTTGCTTAGAGGACCCCTTTCAAGATTTCTTGTAGGGCTGGTTTTGTGTTTGCAAATTCCTTTAGTTTTTGTTTGTCCTGGAAGGTTTTTATCTCTCCTATTTTCAATGACAGCCTAGCTGGATGTAGTATTCTTGGCTGCATATTTTTCTCATTTACTGCTCTGAATATATCATGCCGGTCCTTTCTGGCCTGCCAGGTCTCTGTGGATAGGTCTGTTGCCAATCTAATGTTTCTACCATTGTAGGTTACATATCTCTTCTCCCAAGCTGCTTTCAGGATTTTCTCTTTGTCTCTGAGACTCGTAAGTTTTACTATTAGATGTCAGGGTGTTGACCTATTTTTATTGATTTTGAGAGGGGTTCTCTGTGCCTCCTGGATTTTGGTGCCTGTTTCCTTCCCCACGTTAGGGAAGTTCTCTGCTATAATTTGCTCCAATATACCTTCTGCCCCCCCCCCTCTCTTCTTCTTCTGGGGTCCCAATTACTCTAATGTTGTTTCATCTTATGGTATCACTTATCTCTCGAATTTTGCCCTCGTGATCCAGTAGTTGTTTATCTCTCTTTTTCTCAGCTTCTTTATTTTCCATCATTTGGTCTTCTATATCACTAATTCTCTTCTGCCTCATTTATCCTAGTAGTTAGAGCCTCCGTTTTTTATTGCACCTCATTAAGAGCCTTTTTGATTTCGACTTGGTTAGATTTTAGTTCTTTTATTTCTCCAGAAAGGGTTTCTCTAATAACTTCCATGCTTTTTTCCAGCCCAGCTAGTATCTTTAAAACCATCATTCTGAACTCTAGTTCTGACATCGTACTAATGTCTGTATTGATTAGGTCCCTGGCAGTCATTACTGCCTCTTGTTCTTTTAGTTGAGGTGTTTTTTTCTGTCTTGTCATTTTGTCCAGAGGAGAACAGATGAATGAGAACAAAATGCTAACAGTGTAACAATGTCTCCAGAAAATATACACTAAACAAATCAGAAAAGACCTGAAACCGGGGGAAAACAAAGGGAAAGAAAGAAAAAAGAAAAAGAAAAAGATAAAAACAAAACAAAACAGAATATGATCAAATATGATCAGGCTGGTGCAGAGATCAGTGCCACACACTAGATTTGGGGCGTATTTTGGTCTGTTAGAAGAAAGTGCCTCCCAAAATTTTAAAGAAAGAAAAACTTATATATGTACAAAAATAAGGGTTAATACGATGAAGGGATGGAATATGACTGTAAAGATGAAAAGTATAAAAGATTTTATAAAAGGAATTGATAAGGTAAGAAGTTGGTTGAAAAAAGAAAGAAGAGGATTTAAAAAAAAAAAGTGATCAGGCAGGAGACTAGAACAAAGCCATACACTAGAGATTTAGGGTATTTTTTGATCTGTTAGAAGAAACTGTATCTCAAAATTTTAAAGAGAGAACAACTTATATATATATATATATAAATAAGTTATGTGTGTATATATATATATATACCAAAAATAAGAGTAACTACTATGAAGGGATAGAATAGGACTCTAAAAATGAAAAATAAAAAATATTTTTTAAAAAAGGGATTGATAAGATGTTGGCTGAAAAAGGGGGAAAGAAAAATCCAAAGAAAAAAGAAAAGACAGTTAAAAAAATTAACTTTGAAAGACTAATGAATCATGGTAAAAAGCCATGAATTCTCTGTGCAGTATTCCCCTAGCGCTGGAGTTCTCCAGTTCTCCTTGATCGGTAAACTTGGTCTTGGCTTGCTGGCTGTTCGTGCTGATCTTCTGGGGGAGGGGCCTGTTACTGTGGTTCCCAAATGTCTTTGCCGGAGGCGGAATTGCCCCACCCTTGCCCGTTAGGGCTAAGTAATCTGCTCAGGTTAGCCCTGGGGAGCTTTTGTTCCCCGCAAACTTTCCATACAGCTTTGGAGGACGAGAGTGAAAATGGTGGCCTCCCAATCTCCACTCGGAGGAGCCGAGAACTCGGGGCCCCGCTCCTCAGTGCGCCCCCAGAGAAAAGCAGTCACTCCCGTGTCCCTGGTCTCCGGCCGCTCTCCGCGCTCACCCGGCCTGTGACCGAGCGTTTCTATCTCTGGCACCTGACCCCGTGTGGAGTCTCCAAACCCAGCAGATCCCTGCGGTGCGCTCCCGCGCCGCTCCCCCCGGGGGAGAAAGGGGAGTCTCCCCGGATCTGCCGCTTGTTGGGTCCCTGCTGGAGGAGCAGTGGCCCGACTGGGCCGCGGATCACAGTTTATGGCCACCCCGAGCTGAGAGCCCGCGCCTCGGCTCCGTCTCTGCAGCCGGCTTCCCCGCTCTGATACCTGGGAGCTCTGCCGCACTCAGGCACCCCTGGTCTTTCTGTGACCCCGAGGGTCCTGAGACCACACTGTCCCACGAGGGTTCCACCCCCAATTAGCCACTGCAGCGACGTCCCTCAGCGGAGCAGAATTCTACAAGTCCCGGTTTTGTGCTCCGCGGCTCTCCCCCTCCCCCACCACCTATCCTCCTGAATATCGCCTCGGATTCACTTCTCCGCATGTCCTACCTTCCAGAAAGTGGTCACTTTTCTGTTCAGAGAGTTGTTGCTATTTTTTTCTTCAATCTCCTGTTGAGTTCGTAGGTGTTCAGAATGGTTTGATCCCTATCCAGCTGAATTCCTGGGACCAGACGAAATTTAGGTCTCCTACTCCTCCGCCATCTTGCTCCACCCTCCCAATGAGTCTTTAAAATAACCCTGGCATAGACGTAAGCCCCAAATAATTGTAAGCTATGATGTGCCAGGCACAGCTCCGAATGTACCTGTAGACTTGTCTCTTTGAGAATCCTCACATCCCCATTAATAGGTATGCTCTGGTCCCAAGATCAAAGATCAGAAAAGGGGCACAGAGAGGTGCTGTGATTTGGCCAGTTACCTTGCTAGTACATGGCATCAAGAATAAAATAATAAAATAAAATAAAGAGAATAAAAACTACAAAGTGGATTTGAGTCTAAACACTAAGCCCGAATACTGGACAAGCCCCCAGGTTTTTCCATAAGAGAAAGAACCTTGTGGGGACGGAGCTAAAGAGAGTATCTGGTACATGGTATGCTCTACCAAATATGGATTAAAGCTGTCCTCTTGGGTGGGTTTTCATTTTCTTATATTTTCATGTCTCCACAGGTCTGGTCTGTTCTCTCTTCCACGTGGTTGTCTTTATCACTGGCACTAAGGTTCTAGGTCTTGAGTGAAGATGAGTGATGTGAATCTGAAGTCTGGCCCTTTTGCCTACTCTTCCTCCCGCTCTTCTTGTTCTTCCTCCAGCTCTTCCTCTTGGTCTTCCTCCAGCTCTTCCTCTTGCTCTTCTAGCTCTTCATCTTCTCCTTGTTATTTAATCTCATCCTTGATGTCCTCTGCCTCCTCCAACTCCCCTTTTGAAAATGGGGTCATGCTGTACATGGTCTATTTAAGCAAGGAGGAGCTACAAACATTCAAGCAGCTTTTAGTGGATGAGAACCCCAGGCCTGGCTCTGTCCAGATCACCTGGGACCAGGTGAAGACAGCCAGATGGGGAGAGGTGGTTCATCTCTTGGTGGAGTTCTTCCCTGGACGACTAGCTTGGGATGTGACTCATGACATCTTTGCCAAAATGAACCAGACAGAACTGTGTCTTCGGGTACAGATGGAGCTAAATGGTGAGTAATAATCTGGCATACAAAATGGGGATGGGGGGACACCTGGGTGGCTCAGTTGTTAAACAGCTGCCTTCAGCTCGGGTCATGATCCCAGGGTCCTGGGATCAAGTCCCACCTCAGGCTCCTTGCTCAGCAAGGAACCTGTTTCTCCCTCTGCCTGCCACTCCTCCTGCTTGTACTCTCTCTCTCTAGCAAATAAATAAATAAAATCTTTTTTAAAAATGGGAGTGGATTTGAGTGTTAAAGAACTAAATACTTTACTGGCTACCCATATTGGCCACCTGAACAAGAAGGCAAATAGTGGAGTATGCCGATGACTCTGACCCCAAAAGTCAAAGACCATTATATTAGCATAGTTTTTTGTTTTTTGGTTTTTTTTAGATTTTATTTATTTATTTTACAGAGAGAGAGAGACAGCGAGAGCAGGAACACAAGCAGGGGGAGCAGGAGAGGGAGAAGCAGGCTTCCCGCTGAGCAGGAAGCCCGATGTGGGACTCGATCCCAGGACCCCGGGATCATGAGCTGAGCCGAAGGCAGACGCTTAACGACTGAGCCACCCAGGCGCCCCTATATTAGCATAGTTTTAAAAAATTTAACCAGATATTGCTTATTTGGTATCTATATATAGTCTATCTTCATTATTTATGGATTCCATGTTTGTGAAGCTGTGTATTCACTAAAATTTATTTGTAACTCCAGAATCAGTAATTGTGACACTTTCATAGTCATTTACAGACATGTAGGGTGGAGAAAACTTGGACACAGATGTTCCCAGCTGCAGTTGAATAAAGCAGCGCTCTGCCTTCCTACCTGTGCACCCATCCTGTAAACAAGTGTCCTTTCCACAGTCTATTTGGTGGTGCTACTTTATGTTTTTGTGTATCTTGTTGGTGATGTTGCTGTTTAACCTGCCCCCCACTCCAGCATAGTGGTGAAGGGCTGTTTAGCATGTTTAGCATCATAAGCACAGAGGAAATATATGTGTTGCAAAAGCTTCATTCAGGCATGAGTTATAGTGCTGTTGACTGTGAGTTCAGTGTTCATGTATCAATAATATATACTGAATAAGATTTCTTTAAACAAACAAACAAACAAAAAACCACATAGACCATGGTTATGTACTGAAGAGTCAAAAATGTTGTAAGCAGAGGCTACAGGAACCTAACCCTATATTCATGGGGCTAACTGAATATTCATAGTAATTTTATAGAACATAAATAGCACGAATAAGAAGAATCAATGACTCTATATGTATGTGTTTGTGTGTATATACACATGATTATTTTCATATACGTACATATAAATATGTACATAGGTAGATATATACACATACATATATATGTGCACATGCATAGATTTTAAAGTCTGCATATATTTTACATATACATATGCATGTGTGTTTGTGTATATTGCTCCCTCTGTGTTTGACTGAGCTATCAATTTATGTTACTGAATACTTCATCAGTACATCCTAAAACAACACCATTTTCTCACTTCCTAACATCATGATGGAGTCTAGGCAATTTTCTTCTCCCTGGACTAAGGTGGTGAGAGAATGGGACTCTCGGATGGTGTGGTTGCTCCTATCCTGAAGGGGCCCATTCCTTCCATGTGGCTTTCCCTGTCCTGTCAATCATTCCAGTGCAACAGTCTCCTTTCCTGTCTGTTCCAGACATTCTACCCAACCTGGAGCCAGAGGACCCGAACCCAAGAGAAATGCCAGTGAATTTGGAGGAAGGAGAATCTGGTATGTCCTGGCATTGTGACAAAGCCTGGAGGAAAATGAACTGTGGGTTGGGGTAAGAAGCTTGGTTCCTGAGGCAAGGCAGATTGTAAATTAGTACGTCAGCATCTCTTCTATGAATCAGAATTTTAAGAAAAAAGAGTAGTTGTAGACATACCTAACTCAGAAGTCCAGCCACCAGCCCAGCTGGAGGCATTGAGTGATGTCGGCGAGGCATCTCTTCTGCCCTTCTCCTAGTTGCCTCTTCTCTGTGGGACTCAGCCTTGGGTGGTTTCTCCTACCGCAGTGGCCATGTTGGGCCACCAACTACCTTACATTGTATCTGTTTAGCACCATCAGCAGAACGAGGAGTATTTTCTCATTGCTTCAGCACTCATCCTAGAACTAACTGAGCTGAATGAACTGAGGTCACGAGCTCAGCAATGAATGAAATGATGAAGTGCTCTGGTTGGCTAAGACTGGCCCACGTACTTGTGTGAGGAGATGAAGTCAAAAGGAGCTGAGGGCCCAAGGGCAACACTCTAATCTATTATGAAAGTACACAGTAAGTGAGGTGTGGGATCCCCAGTTCCAGCCTTAGCACAGTTAGATTTCACCCATTCAACAAACACTGGAGGGCTGATGTTCTGACACCACAGTCGGAGCCAGAGTTGTAAATTCTACTTTATTCTGGAAATGGCAGGCTGGAGGCTTAGAGATTCTGTGACTTGCTTATCCTCATAAAGCTAATAAGTAAATAGATCTTGAACTTGTAGTAAGCTTCCTCCTCTCTATCACCTGGAGGTGGAGGGAATGAAGTTGGAGTCAGACATCATGTCTAATTTGTAAAGTTTCCTGTTGAGGGGAGGGGAGAGAGAATCACAGGTTGAGATAAAGGCTGTGACAGATCCTGTTAACTCCCTACCCCATATCTCATGTGTTGACAGAATATAATTTATTTAGGGATAAAGTGGACCCAGCCCTAAGGGAAATACTTTTTTTCCGGGTTTCCTTAAAGTTGGGGTTAACCATCTGATGGCGCTAAGGCCACGAGATATAAGTAGAAGTCTCCTGAGTGCTTCAGTTTGTACCGATAGATGTATACATGAGCTGTGAACATGTCCCTCCTCCCCACTATTTCTGCTTTGAATACAAATATAACTTAGGACATAACGATAACATAACTACAGCAGTAATCTCCTAATCATGAGGCAAGAGGTATAAAGAATGTACTTACAGAAATGCAGTGTTACTTGGTCCTGATGCTGCAGAACCACTGAGTCAATTTCAACAGCTTTACACACCCCTCCCCAAATTTATTAAGTAAAAAGCAGTCCTTCTCTGTTTAAGCCACTTCAAGTTGACTTTTCTGATTACTCACAGCTTCTTCATTGGTGCAGTGTTGTCAGGAAAAGAGCATGATGTGTGCAGGTGTGTCATGGGACTTGATGTAGACGTCAAGGCTAGTTTTCTTTTCGTTCAATCGGTTCTTAAATAACTCTGACACTGTACCCTGTATTTCTCCCACCTTGCTAATCTAGATAAAATACAAGAATACAAACTGCACATTATGGATGAGTATTCCATGATACGTATCGTGACCACTTGGTTTGGGACCCACGTAGACTTCTTCTACCAAGACATAGAGAGACACGAGAGGTTCTTACCATGTCTTTTTCTTCCCAAAAGACCTCAAGGTAGACAGCCCAAGACTGTAGTCCTACAGGGAGTCGCTGGGGTTGGAAAAACAAGCTTGGCCAAAAAGGTGATGTTGGAGTGGGCAGAAAACAAGTTCTACCCCCACAAGTTCTGGTGTGCTTTCTACTTCCATTGCACGGATATGGCCCAGGTGGATGAGCAGAGCTTCTCCGAGCTGATTGCCCATAAGTGGCCCGGGGCACGGTCTCTCATGTCCAAGATTATGTCCAAACCAGACCAACTTCTGCTCCTCTTTGATGGCTTTGAGGAAGTAACACTGACACTCACGGATAGACCAGCTGACCTGAGTGATGACTGGAGCCAGAAATTGCCTGGGTCTGTCCTCCTGACCAGTTTGTTGAGCAAAAAAATGCTTCCTGAAGCCACCTTACTGATCACCCTGAGGTTCACATCTTGGAGGAAACTTAAGCCCTTCCTAAAACATCCCTCTTTTATAACACTTACAGGGTTTAGTATGATGGAAAGAGCCAAGTATTTCAGAACATATTTCAGAAACAAGAGGGATGCTGATGAAGCCTTGAGTTTTGTCATGGGAAACACAATTCTCTTCTCCATGTGTCAGGTCCCTGTGGTTTGCTGGATGGTGTGTTCTTGTCTGAGACAGCAGATGGAGAGAGGAGCAGATCTTGCACAGTCATATCCAAATGCCACAGCTGTATTCGTCCAATATCTGTCTAGCTTATTTCCAACCAAACCTGGAAGACTTCCCAGTAACACTCATCAGAAGCAACTGGCAGGTCTGTGTTACTTGGCTGCAGAAGGTATGTGGAACATGCGATGGGTATTTGACACGAAAGACCTTGAGCAAGCCAAGCTGGATAAGACCGCTGTTGCTACTTTTCTCCGTGTGAATATTTTTCAAAGGGTGGCAGGTGACAGAGACCGTTATGCTTTTGCCGTCATAAGCTTCCAGGAGTTTTTTGCTGCCTTGTTGTACGTTCTGTGCTTCCCACAAAGACTCAGAAGTTTCTGGGTGTTGGACCGTGTTCAGATCATACGCCTGATAACATATCCCGGAAGAAAAAAAAACTATCTTGCTCAGATGGGGCTTTTCTTATTTGGTCTTTTAAATGAAACATGTGCTTCAGCTGCAGGGAAGTCATTTGGATGCAAGCTGTCCCTGGGTAATAAGAAGAAATTGCTGAAAGTGGCAGCCCTGTCATATGAATGTAACCCACCAACCGTGCACCATGGCGTCCCACAGCTATTCTACTGTCTGCATGAAATCCAGGAGGAGGCATTTGTGAGTCAGATCCTAAGTGATTGTCAGAAAGCTGCTTTGATCATCAACAAGAAGAAAGACATGCAAGTGTCTGCTTTTTGTCTTAAGCACTGTCAACGTTTGCGGGATCTAGAACTGACTATTACTCTGACCATCACCCAAGTGTGCTCACTCCACCCGGATCCCCTCCATTCCACTGAGTGAGTGCTCTTATCTTTCCTTTGGCAACCTGTGCTTCCCAGGGACCTTGCCTACCATCCCCCAGGCATCCAGAGTGACCAGCTGTCCTGAGGCCGTCCCTCACACACGGGACTTTCAGTTCTAAAACCAGGGCAGGAGGTGCTTCTAGGATGCAGATTTCCATGCTAAAACTAGGAGAATCCTGGAAAAGCAAGATGATTTGTTTACCTTCCCTATCTCTAGTCTGCATGCCCTCCCCTCCCTTATATGTGGGACCTTGCTTCACCTGTCACCCCCACTTCTGTGTACCACCAGCTTGTTAGTCTCTAGGGAAGTGCTGTTCAATGGGTCTTTCTGTGATGGTGGAAATCCACTATCTATGTGTGACTACTGAGCACTTGGAATATGGCTAGTGTGACAGAGGCACTGCATTTTAAATTTCATTTAACTTTAATTAATTTAAATTTGAATAGTCACGTGTAGCTAGTGGCCACCATATTGGGCAGCACAGCTCCAAGGGAGATTTCCTTTCAGTGTAAAAACATCACTTCCATCTTTCATTAGGAAAAAAAGAACTGAAAACTACATGTCCTCATCAGGGGACTATCACATCTCCCTCCTTGTTTTCCTACCAAACACCTTGAAAACACCACTTCTATTCACTGTTTCTTCCCTACTCCCCACTGTGATCTGAAGTGGGTGTTCTGGCTTCCTGGGCAAGAGTTTGAGTTCTCCATCTCCTCCAGAGACCAACGAACTGTGTGTCTTTGGACAAGTTTACCTAACTTTTCTGGGTCTGTTTCTTCATGAGTAAATGATTTTAAAAAAATGATTTAAAAAAAATGATTAAAAAAAATAGTACACACCCCACAAGGTTTTTATGAAGATTAAATGAGATAATAGGCATGATACACCAAACCTGTCTCAGCCTTTAGTTCCTACCAATAAATACAAGCTATAATTACTAATGTGATTCTTATTCCCACCACTCAACTGAAATACTCTCTCAGAAGATCTATACTTAAATATAGTGGATTTATTTTTCTTAAGAAGTGACAGTACTGACTACTCATTTTCTCATACAGTTTTCATACTTTGCCCTATACCAGACATGGTGCCAGGTATTTTTACTTTATGTGAATTATTCCTTTTAATGTCACCATTGGACACCATGAAGCAATGGAGGTCAGATAGAGTCATAACTTGTCCAAGGTCACACAGCTTGTTGAAGCTAAGACTTAAACTGAAATCGGACCTCTGGTAGCTATGATGAAGAGCCAGAAAACTAGACTGACCCCTGGTATTGGAGTCACGGGAGGGACCCCAACCCTTCTTGATGCAAAATTAGAGTGCTTCCCTCATTCCTTAGCTGCTCTGTGTAAAGGAGCCACAATCTCTTCCAGACACATTTTTCTTCCATGAAAGCCAGCATAAATCTTAAACGTGTTGCTGGGTTGTTGTCAGGTTCATTTTAAATATCCTATATTAGTCTAATATATGGCTAGATAAATAAAATGGACCTCTTCTGAAGTTAGGGGACATCTAGGTTCTGCTCTGTGTGTCATCACGTCGAACAATGCCCTATCTTCCTCTGGCACATGTGAGTTTCTCCAGGGCAGAGGTAAGCAAATTACGGCCTGGGAGCCAAACCCAGTTTACTGTTGGTTTTTGTAAATAAACTTTAGTCAGATTTCAGCCATGCTTGCCTATGACATATGTTCCAACTGCCACCACACTGCTACGGCAGAGTTGGGAGGTTTCCACAAATTTCTTGGTTTATGAAAGCTGAATATATTTGCTAGCTGACCACTTACAGAAGAAATTTGCCAACCCCTGTGCTAGGGTATATTGTTAGAAAAGGAATTGCCCAATCACAGGGTGCACACATCACATCTTTAACTTTATATCACAGATAGCTCCAAATTTAATGATTCCACAGGAAAGACTACTTTATGTCTACTTCCAACTGATGTGAGCAACTCCAAACAGCTCAGTTTTGCATATTGGTCTTCCCAACAAAGACCTCAAAAGTCTAACCGTAATGTCTTGATATAAGTCTGAATAATCTTAAAACCTAACATTAGAAGAACTTTTAAAAGGTGAGAAATTTCCTTCGTGTCGGTCAGTCTGTTGATAACTTTTGAGACAGTTCTTGAAGGGAGTTGGTCTATTTATTCCTGCTTTTTGGAGCTATAATTGACATATAGCCTTGTGTGTGTTTAAGGTATACAAGGTAGAGATTTTATATATGTACGTGTGTGTGTGTGTGTGTGTGTGTGTGTGTGTGTGTGAGATGAGAACTTTTACTCTCAAATGACTTTCAAATATCCAATATGGTATTGTCATTGATAGTCATCCAGCTGAACAGTACGTCCCCAGAATCTATTCATCTTATAACTGGGGCTTTGTACCCTTTGACCACCTGTATCCACTTCTCCCACTCCCATACATGGAGTTAGTATTATTTTTATGTGTTTGCATTTAAAATGGGTGTGAAAAGCACATGGTTTTATTTTATGGGATTTCATCTTAAACAAAAATGGCATGCTAGTGTAAGAAGTATTCTGAAATTTTCTTTTTTCATCTAATGTGTCTTAGAAATATTTTAATGTCTGTGTACACCTTCTCCAATGAGGTGTACTCAAGTCTTCTAGGTGTATCGGAGATGATTAAACCAGTGCCCCCTTCATTTGCTTTTCAGTTATTTACAACTATCTAATACGAACAGCATGAAACAAAAATCCTCACAGTATCTCTTGGCCAACCTCTCTGAAAAGACTGCACAGGGAAAAAAGAAGGGGAATATGTAGCAGGTCCTTCCAGAGTCCAACTATATCCCATATTGGTCTAGCTGTGGATTTTCCTTTCCTGTACTCACCATGCCAAAAGAAATTAATTTTTCCCTTATTCTGTTCCTACATAGAATTGTTTTTCTTTTTAATAATTTTCTAAGCAAAGAATAAGAATATAGGATACGGATATAATTCAATCTCCCAGCAACTTTGGAGTATACCATACAGTATTGTTGACTACTGTCACAATGCTGAGCATCAGATCCCCAGAACTTATGACCAACATCTGCCCATTTGCTAATCACTTCTAGATTTAATTCGTCGATAAATATGTGAGGGCCTTTCTGTGAGGTCTGAACTGAGTTCTCAGCTCAGCGTGGCCTCCCTGGTTGGGTGACCTTATGTAGATCACTTACCTTCCAAACTTCAGTTTCGGGTCCACAGGAGAGAGTGCATGATGCCTTCTCCTTAAGATGGGTGTGGGAATTAATATACACGACACCTG
>NW_027397168.1:978000-1046480 GCF_003265705.2 Callorhinus ursinus
CAGGTGTCGTGTATATTAATTCCCACACCCATCTTAAGGAGAAGGCATCATGCACTCTCTCCTGTGGACCCGAAACTGAAGTTTGGAAGGTAAGTGATCTACATAAGGTCACCCAACCAGGGAGGCCACGCTGAGCTGAGAACTCAGTTCAGACCTCACAGAAAGGCCCTCACATATTTATCGACGAATTAAATCTAGAAGTGATTAGCAAATGGGCAGATGTTGGTCATAAGTTCTGGGGATCTGATGCTCAGCATTGTGACAGTAGTCAACAATACTGTATGGTATACTCCAAAGTTGCTGGGAGTCCATCTTCAGTGTTCTCATCACAAAAGAGAAAAAGAAATGATAATTTTGTGATGGGATGAAGGTGTTACCCAATGCCAAGGCAGTAATCATCTTGCAATATATTAATGTAACAAATCAACATGTCCTACACCTTAAACTTATTGTTATGTGTCGATCACATCTCAATAAAGCTGGAGGACTAATTAGCCACCTTGATCGTGGTAATGGTTTCATGGGTATATGCATATGTCCAAACTCATCAAGTTGTAACCATTAAAATATGATAGATGCATTTACTGATATTGTTTATACCTCAGTAAAGCTGTTTTTGAGAAAAGAACTAATGAGCTGATGAGATCTTATTATAACTAGGCACTGCTTACCTCTCCAGCCTTAGATGTCTACATCCCTCCATGTTGAACGAAGACTTAATCCAAGTTTTGATTGAAAACCGGTATCTGAGATACTTGGAAATACAAGTCACAGAAGTGAGATGTGAGGCCATGGAGTTTCTGTGCACAGCCTTGAAAAGCCCACGGTGCTATCTGCAGTGTCTGAGGTAAGATGAGCCTGGGATCTAGAGAGACCCTGGCGCCCAGACTGTTCTTTCAGAGGTGGGATTACATGCGCGGTCTTCCTGTCATCTTTCTTTTGATCTCATCGTTGTTGGTTTTATTCGGCTTTTTTTTTTTTTTAAGGTGGGCAATGTGATAATTTGATATACATACACACTGAGAAATAATCAACACCATCAAGCTAATTAACATACCTACCACCTCACACAGTTACCATTTGTGGGGAGGAGCATTTAAGATCCACTCTCTTGGCAAATTTCAGGTACATGTGACGGTATTGACAACCACAGCTACCAAGCTGTACCTTAGATCTCCAGAACTCATGCATCTTACAACCAGAAGAACATTCTCTTCCATTTCTTCCACACCCCTGCCTTGGCAACCACCATTCACTCACCTTTTCAGGCTCTACAATTAGACCATGTCCTAGATGGGTCTGAGATAGGGAGACTAGAGCCCCACTGGTGAGCTTCACCTACCTCATACTGGCTCACAAGAGGGGATTGCTAAGAAGGCAGTTTCGTGAGCTGATTGTCAAACAGCATTATTGAAAAGTTAAATCATACAGACTTACAATTAAATAAACCATATGAGAAAACAAAATTTCATAGATTATCAAAACCCAACACCTCCTAATTTCCTTACTATACTATTATCAATGCCAGGGTGCAGCAAACTTTTTCTATGAAGGGCCAGATAAGTATTTTCAGCTCTGTGGGCCATATGGTCTTTGTCTTGACTTTTTAACTCGGCCTTTATAGGGCTAAAGTTTGAGTGGCCAATATGTAAATGAACAGGTGTGGCTGTCTTCCAATAAAACTGTATTACTATTAAGTTATTGAGTGCTAATAATACCATTTATTAATACCAATTATTAATCATTTGTTAAGAATTATACAATTTGTTAATAACTCTATCCACTATATAATTTGCTGATATTTATTATGGGTACAGGGATTTGAATTGCATTTAATTTTCACGTGTCACAAAATATTCTTTTGATTTTTTTTTTTTAACCATTTAAAAATTTTTTTAAGTTCTTAGTTCACAGGCTGTACAAAACCAGGTGGCCGGGAGACTTGGCCCACGGCCATAGTTTGCCAACTCCCAGTGTGTGTTCTTGAGGTTGTTGCGTTTGTGCAGTGGGGTGCTCCTGCTGTGCATTTAACAACTCCACATGGGTAAATCAGCCACCCTGGGAGCATTCACACTAGATATTGGCCAACACTGCACATCAGGGCTTTTTTCACCAAAATCAGTAGTTAAACACATCCCAGCACCCAAGTGCTTAGCATCCCCACCAGTCTTTCTGTGTGTTACGTTGTGCCAACGAAGCTTGGGCAACCTCTTGTTTCCACCCGGAAGCTCTGGTCCTTCACACCGGCCAGAGCTGAGTGGAGCCTCCGAGGCTCAGGTGGCCAGACCTGGAGGTGGTTCAGCATGGTAGTTGGGCAACAGTCAACTTCCGATGGAAACCCAGCTTGACAAGACGGCAGCTGTGATCCCATGTGACTGAAACCGCAGTTCTTTGTCTTGAAGATTGTTTGGCAGATAAATGTAAAAAGAAGTTGCATTTATTTCAAGGGCTGAATTGAGTCCCTGGTTCATGGATAGAGCCCAGCTCCAAGCCAGTGCTAGCTGGTTATGGCCCCAAGTGTCTATTATTTGATATTTTGTGACTAAGATGCTGAATTTGGTGCAAGCTTACCAGCTGGAGAAGATGAAAATCGCCCCTGGAGTCACTCTTGTGTGAAGAACAAGAATGTGGGACAGTAGACAGGATCTACATGGCTACATGGGTACCATTTTCCCCAGGAGCTCAGGCTTGGCATTTTTGTGTGGCCTCCATAGGTTGGAAGACTGCTCGGTTACCCCTAAGTGTTGGGTTGATCTTGCCAGGGATCTTGGAAGTAACAAACACTTGAAGACACTAATGCTAAGAAGTAGCTGCCTGGAGACATTTGGGGCATATTGCCTGTCAGTGGCCCAACTGGAGAAGCTGGTGTAAGTCTTGTTGTTGTTGTCATGACTGTTGCTCATTTGTTTGGTGAATTGTGTGATTCTGGGAGAAGAGCAGTAATGGAGGAATGTGTGCCAACTTGTCTCATGGCTGGTGTTAATTGTATCGATGGGTCCGTGAAGAATCCAGGTGGGAGAGAGAGAAAGTCTATGTAAAAGTACACATTTATACCTAATACCTTGGAAAATATAGTGACAATGAGCCTGCTGTATCTGTCATCCAGCTTATGACCTAGAACCTCACCAGTACTGTTTTCCTTCCTCACGGGTTACACTGATCCCTGCCCTACCCCTCACGATAGCTGCCTTGAATTGGGCTGATCAGGCCCCTCACGCGTGTATTCTTTTTTTTTTTAAGATTTTATTTATCTGTGAGAAAGAGAGAGGGAGAACACAGAGGGAGAAGGAGAAACGGGCTCCCCTCTGAGTAGGGAGCCCAAGGCAGGACTCGATCCCAGGATCCTGGGATCATGACCTGAGCCAAAGGCAGACGTCCCACCGATTGAGTCACCCAGGTGCCCCTCACATGTGTATTCTTAAACAGAGCACCACGCAGTTCCGCATTGCTTTGAATTTCACATAAGTGGCCTCAGCTACTATATGTTCTTTTTCTGATCAACCGACATTTTTGTGCTTAGTTGCTTCAGAAGCCCATTCCTCGTCACTGCTGAATGATAACAATTATGTGAATATGCAATAATGTAGGTATCCGTCCTACCTGCCGCTGAGGTTTGGCTGTTTACATGCATACACACACACATGTGGTACACGCACGCACACGCTGTGAAAAACACTCCAGCAGTGGGATCTCTGGGTCATGGAGAGCATCCATCTTCCGTTTCAGCAGCTTGTGTCCAGAGTCTGCCCCAGTTTTCAGTCCTGCCAGCAGGTGGATGCCGCTTCCCGTAACTCCGAGTCCCTGTCTGGCCATTGTTATATTCTGTATTCTCCCTCCTGATTTTGCCAGTCTGACAAGCAGGAGATCGTATCTCATTGTTTTAACCTCTATTTCCTTCATTACTATGAAAATGTTTTCATGACCTTACTATTCATCTTGGTTTCTCTACCACGAATGCCTGCTCCTGTCTTTAATGAATCTTTTTAAAGCATATATATATATATATATATATATATATATGTTTAAATATATATATATATATTTTTTTTTGAGTAAGCATTCATTTATTTTAAGCTTGTGAAAGGCTGTCTCTTCTGGGCCACCCCAGTATCCGTTACATATTCTTTAGCCGTTGGTGGTCTCGTTCCCGCCCTTCTAATCCCTATAACTATTTTCCTGACCCACATCTCCTCCACACCCCTAACCTCACAGGAAGGCTGGTACCCTCTTCTTCAGGACTTGGAAGCCCTAAGAGGTGGTAACAGAGGTGTGATGAGGCTTTCACACTGAAAAGGAAAACCCAGATGGCAATGTTCATCTCTCAGTAGGGGCTAGGAAAATCCGGTCATGCACATGGATTAAAGTACATCCCATCTGTGTGTTTCTGTCCCTCAGATTGGAGAACTGTGACCTCACCCTGCTTACCTGTAAAAGTCTTACGTCTTCCCTCAAGAGTAATGGGATGCTGACCCATCTGAGCTTGGCAGAAAATGCCTTGAAGGACGAAGGAGCCAAACAGCTTTGCAGTGCCCTACAGCACCCTGCGTGTCCTCTACAGAGGCTGGTGTGAGTCCCAAAATACCCTCTTCTTGAGCCTCCCTGGAGTAGAATAGAGTGATTGACCTACTCTGTGTGTGTGTGTGTGTGCACATGATCTCAGTCATAAATTCTTTAAATGATTTCCCTTGGGCGTCGGAATGTGTGATATTGTGATTTATAACCTAAGAAATGTGTATTTGGTCTTTGTCCCTGTTTCTGTTACAGAGTTCCCCAAACCCTTGGAAATACCTAAGTGGTGAGAACTATAAAGGTGTCTATTATTATGTTAATGAGTGACTTTCGGAACTCACCCAAGGATGGGGGTTTGTTGCCCCAAGAACCAGCCTTGTGATTAGAGGGTTAGAACTTTAAGTCCTGGGCCGCCTGGGTGGCTCAGTCGTTAAGCGTCTGCCTTCAGCTCAGGTCATGGTCCCAGGGTCCTGGGATCGAGCCCCGCGTCAGGCTCCCTGCTCCGCGGGAAGCCAGCTTCTTTGCTTCTCCCTCTCCCACTTCCCCTGCTTGTGTTCCCTCTCCTGCTGTGTCTCTCTGTGTCAAATAAATAAATGAAATCTTTAAAAAAAGAACTTTAAGTCCTTCCCCCTGACCTCTGGGGAGGGGAGAGGGGCTGGAGGTGGAACCAGCCACCCATAGCCAACAATTTAATTAATCATGCCTGTGTAACGAAGCTACCATATAAGCCCCAAAGAATGGGATTTGAGAGCTTCCAGGTGGGTGAACACATGGAGATGCAGGGAAAGCAGCTCACCTGGAGAGGACATGGAAGCTCTGTGCATCCTTTCCCCATGCCTCCCCCTATGCATCTCTCCCATCTGCTATTCCTGAGTTCTATCCTTTTATAGTAAAATGGTAATCAAATGAGTAAATGGGTTTCCTGAGTTCTGTGAGCTGCTTCAGCAAATGAACCAAATCTAAGGAGGGGGTCATGGGAACCTGACTGGTGACTGGCATCCTGGCTTGGAGTTGGAACCTCCAGTTTATAGAAGCCCAGCTTGGCCTTGGGGCTGGTGTATGAGGGGAGTGAGATGAGGGAAGCAGTCTTGTAGGACTGAGCCCTTAGCCTGCACAATCTGATGATCTGTACATAGTGTCAGAATTCGGTGGATTTCTCAGACACTATTACCATCTGGGCTTTCCTGTTTCTTAGTGTGGGGGACCTCCCCATACATGTTGAAATGGGACTCAGAACACCAATGTAGGGTGCTTTTGTCTATTATTAACAGAAAATAAACTTAGACGGTCTTACACCATAAAGAAATTTGCTAGGGCTTATAAAACCAGAAATGAAAAAAAGGGGCACAAAATATCCCCTGAACCCACTAACTTTTAGCTTCCCAAAGTCAAGCAGGAAGTGGTGCAGGTGCTTTGGAAAACGGTCTAGCTGCTCCTCAAAGGGTTATATGTAGACCTAACATAGGAGTCAGCAATTCCACTGCTAGGTACATACGCAACAGAAATAAAAACATACATTCACACTGAAATGTCACAGATGTTCATAGCGGCATTATTTATAATAGCCAAAAAGTGGAAACAACCCAAGGGTTGATAAGCTGATGCATGAATGAAGAATGTGTGGTGTATCCATATGATGGAATATTATTCAACTATAGAAAGGAACAATGTGTTGATACATACTACAATATGGATGAATCTTGAAAATATTATGGTACATGAAAGACATCATATTTTTTCAAGATCTTTTCGAGATCCTGATTCCAATTCCTTTGGATTAATATCCAGAACCAGATAGAGGTTGCTCGAGTTGGGGGTGGGCTGGGGGAAGAAATTGGGAATTAAAAGGGTACAGGGTTTTCCTTTTTGGGGTGATGAAAATGTCCTAAAATTGTGGCAAATGCGCACCTCTGTAAATATACTAAAAGATGTTGACTTGTACACTCTAAGTGGGTAAATGATATTGGTTATGTTAGGAATATCTTGATAATGTTGTTATGCAAAAAAAAAAAAAAAGGCAGGAAAGGAGTAAAATCTAGAGGTGTTTTGGTTGGTTTTCTTGACACCTGTTTCTTCGCAGGCTGAGAAACTGTGCCCTGACCTCTGACTGCTGTCAAGACTTGGCCTCTGCTCTGGATAAAAACAAAAATTTGAGAAGCCTGGACCTTGGTTTTAACAGCCTGAAGGACGATGGAGTTAACCTGCTCTTTGAGGCCCTCACGAAACCCAAGTCTGGCCTCCAGATTCTGGAGTAAGTCACCCCGTCTCCTCTTTTGCAACAATGGTCTGTAAAATTCTCTGAGCAGAACACGGGAAAGGGTTTTTGCATTTCCGGGGTTTTTCCTCCATTTAGTTGGAGGACTGGGCAACCTCAGTGTAGGGTTCGGAAAGGGGATCCTCAGACTGGGAACTTCTTCCTCTGGGGAGTTGTTAGGAATGCAAATCATCGCAGGGTTTCCCTTTCTCTGGCTTATTTCATTCAGCATAAAGCCCTCCAGGTGCATCCATGATGTCACAAATGGCAGGATTTCCTTCTTTCTTATGGCTGGATAATATTCCATCGTGTGTAAATATACCACATTTTCTGTATCCATTCATCTGTTGGTGGGGATGGAGGCGGTTTCTGTGTGGTAGCTACTGTGGGTAATGCTGCAGGGAATGAGGGTGCCGGTGTCTCTTGGATATCCTGGTTCCACTTCCTTGGATGCGGACACAGAGGTGGGGCTGCTGGGTCATGTGGTACTCTGGGGGTGAGCCCGCAGACCCCTCAACCTTCACGCCCAGGTGGCTCCCATGCATGGTGCACTTGCAGGACCATGGTTCTAGGAAATAGTCTTCCATTCAGTAAAAGTTTCTTTGTTGTCTGTGGACCAATGCCTGACATAGCTGGTCTTCTGAAATCGACGTTTGTACTTAGGGATTCTTTTTTACATATAATTTCTTGTCTTCTTCTCCTAAATGGTCTCTATGCTAACATTCATACTAGCCAGCGATTTGACAAGAGCCATCCTA
The DNA here is from genome assembly GCF_003265705.2 of Callorhinus ursinus. NCBI lineage: Eukaryota > Metazoa > Chordata > Mammalia > Carnivora > Otariidae > Callorhinus > Callorhinus ursinus. The sequence goes on from NW_027397168.1 coordinate 985,522, forward strand.
TTTTTAATTCGTATCATGGTTATGTTAAGTGTTTGGGAAATATTTGGAAACATCTCTTCTCTGGTGATCCATGGATGAAACTGTTTTGCCTCTTTTCTGCCCACATTTTCTGTTCTCTATTAGTATAGTCTGGATTTGAAGACTAGATTATTAAAATCGTTGTTTTATGTTACATCTCTAATTTCTTAGGATTAGTACTGATAATGGATTTCATTTTTGTTGATAATTAGCTAGTCTAAGGAAATTCAGTGTTCACTATAACTCTGTTTTTTTTTTTTAATTTTTATTTTGGGGCACCTGGGTGGCTCAGTCAGTTAAGTACCTGACTCTTGATTTTGGCTTACGTCATGATCTCAGGGTCGTGAGAGCCTCATGTTAGGCTCTGCATTCGGTGTGGTGCCTGCTTGAGGTTCTCGCTCCCTCTCCTTCTGCCCCTCCTCATGTGTGCGCTCTCTATCTCGCTCTAAAAAAATATATTTAAAAAAAAGAATTTTTATTTTAAGTAATCTGTACACTCGACGTGAGGCTCAAACTCACAACCCTGAGATCAAGACTCACATGCTCTACTAGCTAAGCCAGCCAGGCGTCCCAGCTCACGATTCTTTTTCTCCAGAAATTTAATCTTAGGTTTTAAGCATTGAATTATTTCTTAGACTGAGTGAAATATATTTTCAAGAATGAAACAAATTTCCAGGTGAGTATTTACGTAGTGTTCTCTAGGCCTTTGCTTGTGTGAGACTACTTTTTATAATCTACTTCCACGGATGAGCAGTAACTTGGCTGAGTATAAAATTCATGGACTGCCCCCATTCCAAACTTTTTGATCTAAAATTCCCCTAGATTTCATTCTGTGGAATTCTAGTCTTGTAGAAAAGCCATCTATATCTTTATTTTTCCCAAGAAGAACCCAGGTTTCTATTGCTTATTCTCTTCATTTAAAAAAAAAAAATCCTCACATACCTGTGGGTCTTATTTGTAGTTAGAATTATTTTAGAATGACTCTCCTCCTTCTACTTTTTTTTTTTTAAAGGTTTTACTGACTTATTCATGAGAGACAGAGAGGCAGAGGCAGAGGGAGAAGCAGGCTCCCTGCTGAGCAGGGAGCCCGATGCGGGACTCGATTCCAGGACCCTGGGATCATGACCTGAGCCGAAGGCAAAAACTGAACCAACTGAGCCCCCAGGCGCCCCTCCTCCTTCTACTGTTGAAAGGAAATGATTTACTTGACTCTGATCAAGGTTAAGGGATGTTTTAGCTGGTGCACCGTTTAGCAAGTGCCTCCCTGACGGAAACTGGGTCGGGACCTTTATAAACTAACGCAAAGCTGAATGCATGCCCTTGTAGTTTTGGCTTGGGCAGCAGTTTCCAGCTTGTCATTTATCAGCTAGCGGAGGTTCACAGGGTGGGGGAGGCAAGCCACCGGAAAGAAAGCAAAGGATGCACATGTAGGAGACACAGGGACCCCCAGGGCCCCTCTGTCCTGTCTGTTCTGCATTGTTTATAATAGCCTTGCTCCCAGGGAGATTGTACTCTGTTCAAAAATGGGACCCCTAACCACCCCCTTTCTGTACCTTTCGCTCACCTACACACCACTTCCTCTTCTTTGCCTGCTCTGAATTTACGATATGCGGTACTTATGTGACGCAGCTCCTTTCGGGACCATCTCTCCTGCTTTTTTCACACAGCCTGGGAAAGCAGAGGGACCTATTCATAGAGGAACCAGAACCCCTTGCACACTAGAATAGCGAAACCAACGGTGCTCTTCGAATATGTTTGGTGACATGCGTCCTCCCCCACCCCAATCAGTTATGAGCTCCAGGAAGCCAGGGATGCTGTTTTCCTCACTGTTATATCAACAGTGCCCAGGGCAGTGCCTGGTACACAGGAGATGCTAAATAAATATTTTTTTGGATGAGCAAAGCTGACGCATGGTGGCAATTTCAGAAAGAGGTTATGTGGCTCATAACTTCTTGGAGTTAGGACTCACTGGGTTAGTATGGGCTGAGCTCTCAGATGTGGGGCGTGGCAAGTTGTCTACTGTCTACTTCCATCCCACAGGCTGGAAAAGTGCCTATTCACCTCTGTCTGCTGCCAGACTATGGCTTCCATGCTCCTCCACAACCAGAGCCTGAGATACCTGGACGTGAGCAAGAACGACATTGGGCACAGGGGTATAGTGCTCCTGCGGGAGGCCTTCCAGCAGCGCAAGTGGAAAGAGAAGGTTGTTCTGTAAGTCTCTGCTGGGTTCCCTGTGCAGAAACAGCACCCAAGCAAAGCTCCTCATAAAGAGGGAGACTCTGGACCCAAAATCTAGTGCAGATGTTGCTAATGTCCCTCCCTCGTTTCCTGGGGATTTATACTCACCTTTATGTGGCTGATCAGACCCCAGCTCCTGCTTGTGCCCGACGGGAAAACTGACCAGGATTTTCCTGTCTGATTTTAAATTCTTTCTATCCTTAACCTTCCACCCTGGTCTTAACTGATCGATCAGCACTTAACAGCCATATGACTGTGAACAAGTTCCTTTACCTTTCTGTTTCCCCATCTGTGAAGTGGGATGGCCGCTTCTCCATGGAGGTGTTGTGAGGATGGAAAGGAAGTGTGTCTAGGAAGCACAGTGCCCGAGACCATGACGTTCTCAGTGAGCGGTGGATTCTGGGTGGAGGTTGTAACAACACCTGGAGTATTCCTTGTCTGTTGCCCTGTAACAAATTTACCTCAAAGTTTAGTCACTTAAGGCAACACACATGAATTTCCTTGTAAAATTTCTAAGGGTCAGAAATACGGAAGCAGTTTGACTGGGTGGTTCTAACTCATGGTCTTCCCCGAGGCCTCAGGTAAGCCCCTGACTGGAGTTGGATGGAGACTAGATGTTTCCACACTGACCCATGTGGCTCTTGGCCAGAGTCCTCGATGCTCCCTATAGGGCTGCTCATGACAGTGCAGCTGGCTTCCTCCATAACAAGTAAGAGAGAGAGCACCCAAAAAAAGACCACGGTCTTTGATTGCTTCCTGTTGAAAGTGGCGTCCACCACTTCTGCCTTACTCTTTTGGTCACACAGACCAACCATAGCCCAGTGAGGGAGGAGACTCCACCAGAGTGTGAGTAACAGGGGGCAGGATCACTGAACTGGCGGAGGCTGCTGACCGCACTCAGTAAGTGGTTGAACCGAGGCCCTTGGACTCCATCCCTGACTCCCAAGCGCAGCACCGTTGTTCTCGGTCTGCTGTGTGGGACCAGAGTGGTCTCTGGCGTGGTGGATTTCTGTCCTCGAGGTTGTGCGTACCTCTCTAGGACCGCAGAAGAAAACCAAATGTGAGGGAACAAAGCCTGAATCTTACCTTTCACAGGGAGACGAAACAGAATTATGCCCCAAATATGATGACGAGGCTGGAGGGCCCAGTTGTGAAGAACAAAATCCTGAGGATTGTACAGGACTGGAGCGCTGATTGCTGGGATGAGGCAAGATGGATAGAGTGATCCGGTGGCCCCCTGGATACTTTCTTCCTTGGGAATTGTTGGCCTATTCTGTGGGCCATTCTGAGTCTGGAATGGCCCAGTTGATTCCGGAAAATGGTGTGGGGCATGACCTCTAAGCACCTCCCTCGGAGATGCTGAGGGCCATGTGTTAGACACGGATTAGTCACTGAGTTGGGGGCACCAGCCCACCTCCACCCCTGGCTTCCAGATGTCTCTGAATCTGTCATGCTAACATTGTCTCTGGAAAATATCTGACTGGCCTTTGAGGATTTTGGAAGAATTTAATTAAAAATGTATACATGAATGCACTTTGAAAACTTTTCAAGTGTTATTTATTTACCAGTAGACTAGTATATCAAACTGTTCAGAAGGAAGAAATCTCGGGGGTGTTGGGCTGGCTCTCTTAGTGGAACATGAGACTCTTGATCTTGGAGTTGTGGGTTCAAGCCCCATGTTGGGTGTAAGGATTACTAAAAATAAAATCTTTAAAAAAAAGGAAGAAATTTGTTCCTTGTCTGAAAAAGTGTCCGGGGGACATTTCCAAAAGAAGATAATACAGTGGGGGATGGAAAAGGGAAATCACCTCATTTTTTTTTTAACAATTTTATTTGTTTATTTGAGAGAGAGAGAGAGAGAGTGTGTGGGAGCAGGAGGGAAAGAATCTGAAGCAGACTCCACACTGAGCACAGAGCCTGGCGTGGGGCTCAATCTCACCACTCCTGGATCACGACCTGAGCCGAAACCAAGAGTTGGTCACTCAACCAACTGAGCCACCCAGGTGTCCCTCACCTTGCGTTTAAGGAACTCTCTTAAAAAATGAAGTGTGACTCCCAAATTTTTTTAATGGGCTTAGTCCATTAATACGATAGAACAAGTTAAAGGAGAAGTTTCTTGGACACGCAGCAGGCTGAACTAGAGCCTTGCTCTAGAGAGTGGTCCGCAGGACGTCAAGAAGTGTGGGAACATGCAGGGGACCTCCCCTCCAACCTCATGGGAAGGGACGGTCCGTCACAGGGCAGACTGAACTCTTTCGGGTCTAAACTGTGCTGTTCATGATTGAAGTATTAGGACAGCATTTGGAACTCAAGGATCTGGAAGCAGCAATACATTTTTTTTCTTTTGAAAAATCATCTTTTTCTACAGGAAGTAATGAGCATATTACCTGCATGGGTTTCTCTGCTCTCCAAAAGGGTTTTTTTATTTTATTTTATTTTATTATGTTAATCACCATACATCATTAGTTTTTGATGTGGTGATCCACGATTCATTGTTTTCGTAGAACACCCAGTGCTCCATGCAGTATGTGCTCTCCTTAATACCCATCACCGGGCTAACCCATCCCCCCTCCACCTTCCCCTCTAAAACCCTTTTTGCTTCTCAGAGTCCATAGTCTCTCATGGTTCATCTCTCCCTCTGATTCCCGCCCCCCTTTGTTTTTCCCTTCCTTCTCCTAATGTCCTCCTTGCTATTCCTTTTGTTCCGCAAATAAGTGAAACCATATGATAATTGACTTTCCCTGCTTGACTTATTTCACTTAGCATCATCTCCTCCAGTCCCATCCATGTTGATGCAAATGATGGGTATCCATCCTTTCTGACGGCTGAGTAATATTCCATTGTATATATACCACATCTTCTTTATCCATTCATCTGTTGAAGGGCATCTCGGCTCTTTCCACAGTTTGGCTGTTGCAGACATTGCTGCTATGAACATTGGGGTGCATATGGCCCTTCTTTTCACTACATCTGTGTCTTTGGGGTAAATACCCAGGAGTGCAATTGCTGGGTCGCAGGGTAGCTCTATTTTTAACTTTTTGAGGCACCTCCACACTGTTTTCCAAAGTGGCTGTACCAACTTGCATTCCCACCAACAGTGTAAGAGGGTTCCCCTTTCTCCCCAGCCTCTCCAACATTTGTTGTTTCTTGCCCTGTCAATTTTTGCCATTCTAACTGGTGTAAGGTAGTATATCAATGTGGTTTTGATTTGAATTTCCCTGATGGCTAATGATGAACATTTTTTCATGTGTCTGTTAGCCATTTGTATGTCTTCTTCAGAGAAGTGTCTGTTTATGTCTCCTGCCCATTTTTTGACTGGATTATTTGTTTTTTGGGTGTTGAGTTTGAGAAGTTCTTTATAAATCTTGGATATTAGCCCTTTATCTGTAGTGTCATTTGTAAATATCTTCTCCCATTCTGTGGGTTGCCTCTTTGTTTCGTTGACTGTTTCCTTTGCTGCGCAGAAGATTTTATCTTGACGAAGTCCCAAAAGTTCATTTTCACTTTTGTTTCACTAGCTTTTGGAGATGTATCTTGAAAGAAGTTGCTGTGGCCGATGTCAAAGAGGTTATTGCCTATGTTTTCCTCTGGGATTTTGATGGACTCCTGTCTCACATTGAGGTCTTTCATCCATTTTGAGTTTATCTTTGTGTATGGTGTTAGAGAATGGTCGAGTTTCATTTTTCTGTATATAGCTGTCCAATTTTCTTTTATTGAAGAAACTGTCTTTTTTATTTATTGAAGAAACTGTCTTTTTTCCATTGCATATTTTTTCCTGCTTTGTCAAAGATTATTTGACCATAGAGTTGAGGGTCCATATCTGGGCTCTCTATTCTGTTCCATTGGTCTTATATGTCTGTTTTTGTGCCAGTACCGATATCCCTGATGAATATGGATTCCAAAATCCTCAACAAAATCCTAGATAATAAGATCCAACAATACATTAAAAGATCATCCACCACGACCAAGTGGGATTTATCCCCGGGATGCAAGGGTGGTTCAACATTCTCAAATCAATCAATGTGATAGAACACATTAATAAGAGGAGAGAGAAGAGCCATATGGTCCTCTCAATTGATGCAGAAAAAGCATTTGACAAAATACAGCATCCTTTCCTGATTAAAACTCTTCAGAGTATAGGGATAGAGGGAACATTCCTCAAGTTCATAAAATCCATCTATGAAAAATCCACAGCGAATATCATCCCCAATGGGGAAAAGCTGAGAGCCTTTCCCTTAAGATCAGGAATACATCGGGACGCCTGAGTGGCTCAGTCGGTTAAGCCGCTGCCTTCAGCTCAGGTCATGATCACAGGGTCCTGGAACTGAGTCCCACATGGGGCTCCTTGCTCAGCTGGGAGCCTGCTTCTCCCTCTCCTTCTGCCTGCAGCACCCCTGCTTGTGCTCTCTCTCTGACAAATAAATAAAATCTTAAAAAAAAAAGATCAGGAATACATCAAGGATGTCCACTCTCGCCACTATTGTTCAACATAGTACTAGAAGTCCTAGCAACAGCAATCAGAAAATAAAAAGAAATAAAAGGTATTCAAACTGGCAAAGAAGAGGTCAAACTCTTTTCACAGATGACATGATAATTTATGTGGAAAACCCAAAAGACTCCACCCCCACATTACTAGAACTCATACAGCAACTCAGTAATGTGGCAGGATACAAAATGCACAGAAATCAGTTGCTTTCTTATACACTAACAATGCAACTGTAGAGAGAGAAATGATTCCATTTACAATAGCACCAAAAACCATCAGATACCTCGGACTAAACCTAACCAAAGAGGTAAAGGATCTCTACTCTAGGAACTACAGAACACTCATGAAAGAAATTGAAGAAGACACAAAAAGATGGAAACACTTTCCATGCTCATGGATAGGAAGAATAAACATTGTTAAAATGTCTATGCTACCCAGAGCAGTCTATACCTTCAACGCCATCCTGATCAAAATTCCAATGACATTTTTCAAAGTGCTGGAACAAACAATCCTAAAATTTGTCTGGAACCAGAAAAGACCCCGAATTGCCAAGGAAATGTTGAAAAAGAAAAACAAAGCTGGGGGCATCACATTGCCCGATTTCAAGCTATATTACAAAGCAGTGATCTACAAAAGTTAGAGCAGTTGGGATCCTCAACCCCACTCCCACCCTCACACCATCCTTAAGGGGTAGAGAAAAATAAAGGTCCGTCAAAGTCAAACTCTCCATTTAGAGTTGGCTTTAATTTGTTCTCCAGAGCCCAGAATTTAACAGCTGGAGCCAATGGTGAGGCACCACCACAGTGAATGAGGTGAGGCTGACCCGCCTTGCCTGGGGCCACCAGGCTCGGAGCTAGGCAACAGAAAGCCAGAGAATGCACCCACTGACATGTTCCCCATAAGGTCCAGGAGACACAGCTTTGCTAAATAGGGGAAGAGCCAGGCTTGGAAGTATGACTGTGTCCCCAGGCTTCGTGGCACAGTGTCTTACCTGGGGGGGTGAGGGGTGGGCTTCAGACCTCCAGACTCAATTGGAATAGGGTGTGGCTCAGGCATCAAGGGTTTTAAAAGTCCCCCCAGGTGATTCTAATCTGGGGTAAAGTTTGGGAACTACCGAAGTAGGAGCGATCTGTTACCAGGGCTGGTAATCATTTTGCAGTGAATCAGCATATCAAATCAATACGTTGCATAGCTTAAACTTACACAGTGTCGTCAATTATATCCCAATAAAGCTGCGAGGGGCAGGATAGAAAAACTCTAGGAGACCACCATTAATGTGGAGACCCACGGCACCAAGTGGCTGGTATTTCTATTACCCAGGATGGACACTTGAGAAGGGGAGAATTTTGGAGATCGTTCTTCTGACAACAAACAGGAATGCTTACTATGAGTTCACAGGGAATCCAGGTAAGAGTTTTATGGATAAAGCGGATTGAACCTACAACAGCAGCGGCATTAGACAGTGGTCAATAAACACACGTTGTGTAAAATAAGGACCCACGCACAATTATCGCTGTGGGACAGCCCAGCGGAGGCTGGGCCCAGGTGTGCTGAGGTGGAGGCAGCGTCTTCACCACAAGCGTTGGGACAGGTGGGAGGGGCGGTGCATACAGCAGAAAGCAGCTCCTCCACACCTGTCCTGGGCCCGGCCATTCCGAACCCAGGGCAGCCAATGGGGAGCAACAACGTCACTGGCCCAGGATTCCCCAAAGCCCATCACCGTGCGGTTGCCCGTGGGCTGGGGAGCAGGCTCTGGCTTGGTAGGCGAGGAGGCGAGTCAGTGAGTATTTTATCCCGTCTTGTTCTTAGTGCCTTCCCCCTCTCCTTTCTTTCTCCGTTTACTGATTCGGACCTATTCCTTGAGCTCTGCCCTGTGCCCCCACGTGCCCCACGTGTTTTTCACATTCGCTTGGGGTATGGTCCTCAATCCTTCCCAGCCTCTGGGTCTAATAAAGACTCTTGACTCCAGGAAACAAACTGAGGGTTGCGGAAAGGGAGGGGGGTGGGGTAGCCAGGTGATGGGCATTAAGGAGGGCACGTGAGGTGATGAGCACTGGGTGTTATACACAACTAATGAATCATTGAACACAGAAGAAAACAAAAAATAAAGGACAGAGTCGTGGATGCTGTGGCTCGGAGTTCAAGATGAGCTGACGTCTGGACTTGTGGGAGATCGGGGGTGTCACTGTGTTAAGTGTGCTAATTATATGTTAGTTATTGAAGCTCACGGTTATTGAAGCGCTATACGGTCCTGAGGGTGTTCTTTGTCGAGTGAGGAAACTGAGCCACAGATGAATTAAATGGCTTCGCGTGGGGTAGCAAGGGGTGAATCCGTGTTCAGAATGGCGTGTGACTGATCTCCAGCCCTGTAGTCTTGACTGCTTCTGTGGGATCATTCAAGGTCCCCATGCTGAGGGCTGTTGCAGGTAGAGGTTATAAAGGACAGAGACAAAGGGAGAGCTTTGGTTAGTCTTTTATTTCCAGAAAATAACATTAACCACCACTCTTAGTTTACATTCTTCCAACCTACAATCCTGCCTCTACGGGAATAACGTCCTTACCTTGTCCCCAGTCCCTCTTCAGGTTTACAGGGGAAGGCATCCACCTGCCTATCCCAGGCTAGTCCTTCCACCTGGGCTCTCCTCCTCTCTGCTCTGTTGGGTTTTATTAGCTCCCTCTCTGGGATGCTTTGGAAGAGGTGGAGCCTTCTAATTAGGTATGCGTTAAATGCTTTTTCCTAAAGCAGGGCAAGCTGTTCAACTTCACAGAACCTCGGCTTTCAACTCTGGAAATTGAAGACAGTATTGCTCTTTGTATATTGACATTACTTACGGGAAGTTCAAAGGAGTAGCTATAAGTTGTCTAAGAAGGGGTTTCAAAAAGAGTGAAGTACTCATTTAGTTTTTTTGTTCACTGCTTGTACCTTGACTTACTCTTCACTCTGAGCAAATAACCTTTGTCACTCATCTCATCCAAAAAGATAACCTTCCCAAGATCACTGAGATTTTTGTGGCTTCTTACAGCCACGGTTCTCTTCTCGCTCCTGATCCCTTCAGTGATTGCTTTGCGTGGTCAAGCAAACATTTAAATCAAATCATGTCTGTATCAATGTTCAGGTGTGGCAAGCTGAAAATCATTCTCTTTTAAATGAGCTTCCCATATTCATTTAGTCACTTAACCAAATAGTTGGGAGATTGGGGGTAGGGGGTATTTTGTTTTCAATCTCCATGTGTCCAGGTTGTTTTATGTTGGAGGGGGAAAAAATTAGGAAATTTTAGTTTAAAATTTTAATTGCTGTGTGGTTAGGATGTAAACTTTTTAACTTGTTAGAAATAAGTATTTTCCCTTTTTCCACCAATATGGTCAGTATTCTTCATAAATATATAGGAATGTGCAGAAAAGTTGATGTTCTTGAAAGGGCTCTGAGTAATCAGCACATAAACTTCTCCCCATCGTTAGTAATGTTTACCTGGCTCCCTCTCCCTAGCTCTTTTTTTTTTTTTTTCTTTTTTGGTCTTTCGTAGATGAGTAATGGTAAGAATTGTTAGTAAAATACATTTCTAGTAGCTTCTAAAATGACTTTTAATGGTAGTATTATTTTGAAAAGGCAAACCATATGAGAAGGCATAAAGTGAAAAGTGTTCTTCTGTTTGCAGAAATTCTCTGCCTTTAGTGTGCAAACTTCTTGGTCACACCACTTTGAAGAATGAAGAGGTAGACCAGAGGAAGAGTGGTGGGCAGCAAAGCAAAGTTTATTGAGTAATATCATAAAGCTCCCGGAGAGGGAAGCAGCCTAAGATGGTTGCCCTTGGAGTTTCTAAGTTTAGGACTTTTTATGAGCTCTTTTGCAGAATTGTCTTAAGCAATCAGAGTGTACTGAGTCATGCCAATCAGGGCTCTGGTCACGTATCTGTCTACCTATAAGGTTAATGTCTACATGCTGATGGTCTTTTGTGGCTGACATCTGAGGGGCTTATGTCTTAACCAACTGAGCCACCCAGGCGCCCGTGAGGGGCTTATGTCTTAACTGCCCCTTGCACATGATAGTGACAAATGCTTTATGGTTAACTGTCTTATTTTAGGATGTTTTGCAGAATCATTTCTGCAAAGGCTGCGAAGCAGAATGTCAGCGTGGTCCTGTCTAAGCTGCAAAACAGGATGTCAGTGCTGTTTTATTTTAGCTGTCCTGACTCCATATTTTCTTTTTGGGGACCCTGGCCCTGACTGCCTATCCGTCCAACTAACTCCTAACGCTTGCCTTGGCCCAGTTAGTTCATCTCTCCCCACTCAACCCACTTTCTGCCCATCCCCCAAAGATCCTGTGGCAGGCGGAGGGGGGAGGATTATGTTAATGTCCTACAGACTGGGGCACCATTTTGTGCTGATTGAGCATTTTTAAGGTTGCAGAGTGCTTAATTGCTTAAATTAACCCACCTGTTATGGATCAATGGCCTTCAGTCTTGATGCTACACACAAACCTGTGTCTAATAATATTTGCATTTTAAAATGCACAGATCTTGCCAAATTGTCCCCCAAAGAGATGGCATGAGTTTATACTTCCCCCCAAAATGTAGGAGCACCTTTTTCCTACACCGTAATGAAGCAGTGCATGATCAAACATTATGGACGCTGCTAGCTTAATGTCAAACATGGGACATTGGAATTTTTTTTATCATATTATACCATTGATTTCAAGTACATTTAAAAACAATATCCAGTTGTTTTGTTTTTTTTTTTTTTAGTTCATATCCTTTGCTCGTTTTAATAAATTGAACTATTGGTCATTTCCATTGACTGGGAGAGTGCCTTATATAATGGATTCTTTGTCATGCATTTCAAATTTATTTGTACCATTTCATTTCTCAGGGGGAGCTTTAAAGTGGCTTTTTGGGGGGGTAGGAAGGGGACCGAGTTGAATGAATTTTTGTCATCTTGTCTTATTTCTACTATTAAGACATTCTGTTCCATCTGCAAATTATTTTGTGAGATAGGAATTCACAAACATACATATTTTAAGATGTAACATGACTTCCGCTATCTTAGAACGTAGGAAACCGTGACCTCTCATGGAGGTCACCACCTAGCTGAGACATCAATGAAATCATTTTTTCCCCCAAATGTTCTTATCTATTTTTGGCTTCTTATAAGAATTTTGATGAGTGTCTAGTCCCAACAAACATATCAGTAGGACTTCCTGGGTGATATCGTATTGATGACTTTCAGGGGAAGTGATATTTTTAAAATACACTGTCTTTCCCCACCAATCAAGGTTTTTATCAGGAGCATATTAAAGCTTTCAAAACAGACACTTCACTTTCCTAAATAATGCTCATTTTTATCTCTGTAGTTAATCTGATCGCTCATCGTGTGTCCTGACTGATTATTAGGGTTAGGATGGGGTCTTATATCTCAGATTGGTTACCAACTCAATTCAATGGTGACTTAACAATTTATGATTGTTTTTCAACCCACTTTCAAAGGTTACTATTTTACCTTTCTTTGCCAATTCTTTATTCCTCATTTCTTTATCAACTGCTCTGCTACAGAATACATTAAATAGTAGTGGAGAGAGTACAAAACTGAGGAGAGATGCTCAGTCTCCCTCCCTGGGGTCAGTGAACTGCAGCCTGAGGGCCAAATCCAGCCCATCGCCTGTTTTATTGGAAACAGCTTTCCTGTTTATCTGTTGTCAATGGCAGCCACACTGAGTGGTTGGGACAGAGAGCCAAAAGAGCCAGCCCTTTGCAGAAAGTCTGACTTCTGCTCTTTTTTTTTTTTTTTTTTAAACAAAGTTTCACCACTAAGTATATTTGCTGGAGCTTTTACTAGCAGAAAATTCAGTTTGTTGAAGGATGTCTAGTTCTAGTTTGCAAAGCATGTCTCCATACTATATAAGCCTCCATCAAGACCATGTGATTTGGCTGCTTTATTTTTCTGGGAACGTGAAACTCCAACTTTGTTGTTACAGCAACGTCCCTCAGTTTCGTCAGGACTGTGCTTCGTTTACCTGACTACGTGTGGCTCTTTGCCTCTACTCTTCCTTAAATAGAATCTGTCTTCCAGTGAGTGCGTGCAAGTGTGTTGTTTTTTAAGCCTTTTTCCAAATGCTAATTCTCACGGCTTACGCCCACCCATTTATGGACTACAGCCTTTCTACTAGAGAATGAATGATAGTCTATTGCCTGAAACAAAAGAGTGCTTTTCTCATGCCACAAAATATCGGTAAAAATTAATTACAGTGCAAAGAGAGGCTACAAATACTTCAAACCTGAGGTCATTCCTGTATGTGAAGAGTGGTGCAAACACAAATGAAACTACAGTTTTAGTAAAAACTGTAGGATGTGGAGCATCTTTTCATGTGTCTGTTGGTCATCTGTGCGTCTCCTTTGGAGAAATGTCTGCTCATGTCTCCTGCCCATTTTTTAATTGGATAATTTGGGATTTTTTTGTGTGTTGAGTTTTATCTGTTCTTTATATATTTTGCATACTAACCCTTCATCAGATATGTCATTTGCAAGTATCTTCTCCCATTCCATAGGTTGTCTTTTAGTTTTGTTGATTGTTTCCTTTGCTGTGCAGAAGCTTTTTATTTTTAGCTACACTGAAATTAAAATTTAAAAAAACAGAAAGGCAAAACTGTAGGCATTTATTCTCTGTTTGTGGAACTTCTGAGGTTTCTGGTCCAGACTGCGAAAGGGAGTGATTATCAACCACTCTTATAAATGTTTTAATCATGTGAGTAGCAAATGTAGCATAAAAAGAAATTTTTCCTCCAGAAATCTTGCCTCTTTTGACAAAATGAATTAGGAATTCCAAACACTAAATGTCCTATGTCCTAATCTCCAGACATTCCAAAGTCACCAAAACATAAGGATAGCTTAGCCTCACCCACACACACAAATCAACAATTGAATCCTAAATCTAAATGTGACCCTGAGCGTCGTTAACATGTACTATTTTGCTGATGGTCCCAGCATGTGATGATTAGAGCAGATGGTATTCAGGATTTGAGCGCATGCTCTGGGCCCATCCTTAGAGTGACTGCCCACTTGTGTTACTTCTTGGAAACCCCCAGAAACGTGGGTACCGATTCTCATCTTCCAGGGGGAGACAGCGACCACTCTCAGAGGCTGTTACTTGCCCCCAGGGACATACCATGAATGTCATGGAAGCAGAAATTGGAGCTGAGGCTGTCTCCATCTGGGAGCCTGTGCTTGTAATCACAGAAGTATACACCCTCTTAACATCAAATTACCAACATGGGCTCTTTTTATTTCCCAACTTTATCGAGGTATGATGAACAAATAAAAATTAAATATATTTAAGGAGTACAATGTAATGTTTTGATATAGTATACATTCTACAATAATCACCACAATCAAGCTAGTTAACCTTACCCATCACCTGTGTGTGGTGAGAACATTTAAGATCTAATCTCAGCCAATTTCAATTATACAAACAGCATTGGTACCTATCATTGCCATGCAGTGCGTTAGATCCCAGGGCTTAATCATCCTGTAATGGCAGGTCCGCACTCTGACCACCAGCTCGAGTTTCCCCCACACCCAGCTGCTGGCAACCACCTCTCTCCTCTGCCTCTGAGTTCTACTTTCTTAGATGCCTCCTCTGTGCTACCTGACCCTTCAGACCTGGCACATGAATACACAGGTCTGGTCAACTGCATTAGCTGCCCTCTGCTACAATATCATTATTAGCAATTCGTTGTAGCAGAACTCTCTCTGGGATCGAAAGGGAAAATGGAAGAATGCAAAGAAAAGAAAACAAAAAACAAAAAACTGTGTTTGCTTCTCCAGGCAGCTGGTCAATCCATGATAATGGTCTGAGGGGTGCCACCTCAGGCATTTGTGATAACCTATTTCCTGTATCCTGGGGGAAAACTTGTGCCCATGTAGACCACTTCATCTCTGAAAGCAGTGTTTGAAATACTCAAACTTGGGAAATGTAGCGTTTTGTCACAATGGCATCTTTATGTCTCCTTCTTTGACCAGCACAGAGGCCTTCCTTCTGTGTTTCCTTCCATGTATGTTATAATCTTCGGTTTCTTTATCCTGACTGTCTCATAGGAAACTGAGATAATCTTAGCACGGCAGGCAGAGGGGCAGAAAGGACCTACCAGAAACAAGTGTGTGGGTCAAGGGAGCAGAGAGCAGATGTCCCCCCCTCTGCCTCAGCAGCAGCATCAAAACTCCGAGTTTGACCAGACCTGTCCCCTGCAGTCTGGTTGTACTTTGGTGGGAAGGTTCCAGTACCAGGAAGGAGCTAGATAGGACCTCAGTGGGTATCTACAAATCAGACTCAGAAGTACAGCAAGTGTAGGAACATCGAGCACAACTAACTTCCACCCTAATAGGGCTCCTGGGGGGGGACACAAGTTGCCATCTACTTGACCCCTTGAAGTGTTTTATTATATATTATAGGATATTATAGGATATCCCTTTGATTGCTTTCTTTTCCACCACAAAGTAATGGTTGGGGAAGACCAGAGCAGCCCAAAAATGCCCAACCAATTTTGGTTGTCACTGTTTATAGAGGCCACATGATGGTGGAAGAGGAGATTTGCCAGGTTTAAGAATTCTTCCTGGAGCATTCTTAACAAGTACAAAATGTTTGTCATCACAGACAAGCCTTCCAGAGAACTTGGAGAAGAAATGCATGGCACAGGTCATGGATGTGCACCTATAGAACAGGCTGATTTAGGGGGTCGGGGGTATGGAATCAGTTCTGATGGCTAATGATGTTGAGCATCTTATCATGTGCTCATCTGCCATTTCTGTATCTTCTTTGGAGAAATGTCTTCAGATCATTTGCCCATTTTTAATTAGATTTTTTTATTATAAAAGGTTTTCTATCTTTTAGATACAAGACCCTTAACAGATAAGACTTTCAAATATTTTTACACCAAAACTCTACTATGTTTATGTAACTTCATGTTAACAGACACAAAAGGAATCGACTGATCTAAAAACTGTGTGACTCAGGCACCTGACTGTCATGCAACTCTTGATCTCAGGGTCGTGAGTTGAAGCCCCATGTTGGGTGTAGAAGCTACTTTAAATAAATAGAGTGACTAATTTTCTGTAAATGGTGGTAATTTATTTGCCAGTTTCCATGAGTATAACATATTAGCCAAGAGTATCACTGACAAGTGTTTTGGGGTTTTGTTGTCGTTAGATTAGTTTCAGGTGGAAAATATAGTGATTCAGTACTTCCACACAGCACCCAGTGCTCATCAGGACAAGTGCACTCCTTCATCCCCATCACCTGTTTTCCCCATGTCCCCAACCACCTCCCCTCTGCTGACCACCAGTTCCCTACAGTTGAGAGTCTGTTGCATGGTTTGTCTCTCTCTCTCTCTTTTCTTTTCATTGGCCCATTTGTTTTGTTTGTTAAATTCCACATATAACTGAAATCATATGGTACTTGTTTTTCTCAGTCTGACTTATTTCACTTAGCATAATACCCTTCAGGCCTATCCATGTTATTGTAAATTGCAAGATTTTATTCTTTTTTTATGGCTGAATAATATTCCATTGTGTATATACCACATCTTTTTTTAACCATTCTCTTATCGATGGACAGTTGGGTTGTTTCCATAATTTAGCTATTGTAAATAATGCCGCAATAAATGTAGCAGTGCACGTCTACCTTCTAATTAGTGTTTTTGTATTCTTTAAGTGTTTTTATTCTGACTCTATGCCAGGTGCTGTTTCAGGAACTAGGGATAAGGGCAGCAAAACATCCCAGAGTTTATATTCTCATAACAAGATTAATAGATATAATGGCTAGTAATTTTAAGTCTATGAAGAATTGTTACCCATGAATTGGGCTTCTCTGTGTATTTCACAAAAGGAACAGAAAATGTTTCTAGTGAGTTGACGAGGTTGGTTGTATGAATTAGAGAATTTGATGCAAGATTCTTTTGTGAATCTTATTACTCTTTCACAGGTACCATTTCTCCATATTATTAAAGAATCCACTTTTCCATCAAAACCTGAGCTCTCAGCCTTGCACTAAGATGAGAGAAGCCAAATTACCCTCCTTTTCCAACTATGGACTGCAATGGTGTTTCAAGCAGCTAAGCAAGGAAGAGTTTCAGACATTTAAGGAATTGCTCATGGAAAAAGCTTCAGAGTTGGCAATGTGCTCTTTTCCATGGGTTGAAGTGAACAATGCCAATGTGGAACATCTAGCCTCCCTCTTGCACGAGCATTATAAAGAATCTCTTGCCTGGAAAATATCCATTCACATCTTTGAAAAGATGAACCTGTCCACACTCTCTGAGAAGGCAAGGAAAGAGATGAAAAGTGAGTAAGACTTGGGGCAAATCTGGGGGTGGAAGAGAAAGGAGATTACCTCAAGCTTCCATGGGAATGGAGAGGGATACTTGGTCACTAACTGGGTCCACCTCCATGGCGTGAGTCTGGACTGTGAGAAGTCACTCATTAGTCATCCTGTCTGGCTGGAAATTAGAGTAGTGTCCAGCCTGTATAAAAAGAAAAGAAATGAGTAGACAGACACTCTACCCAGACAGAATTTGGCTGAAGTTTATAGACAGGACTTGGAGTCTGAAGTGCTAAACTTGAGCTCTGGCCCTTCCACTTGTTCTCTGTGTGACTTTGGGCAAATCCCCTTTTACTCTGACCCTTGGATTCTACATCTTGGAACAGTAACTTTGACGCTTACCTGTGCTGTTGCAAAGACTCAATAACATAATGTATACAAAGTTGTTAACAAATCTTCATTCATTTATTGAGAACACTATGGTGGTTGTACAGTGGATGTCTCCCGTCTTTCTTGCCCCAAGCTAAAGGACTTAAAGCTCAAGGAACTCTTCTAAGGACTGATCTTGTCAGACTGTTGGTGTCCATATTATAGCAACGTATATGGATCAAATTGTGTGATCAGCTTAGGGTATTTAGGAGAAAGGTAGTAGAAAAAATAGCCCTCCTTTATCAGGAGGAATTCTTCTCTTCAACTGTGGACAGAAAACCTAGAGTCCAGGGTGCCTGGGTGGCTCAGTCGGTTAAGCATCTGCCTTCAGCGTGGGTCATGATCCCAGGGTCCTGGGATCGAGTCCCACATCAGGCCCCCTGCTTGGCGGGGATTCTGCTTCTTCCTCTACCCTTCCCCCTGCTCATGTGTGCACACTCGCTCTCTCTCAAATAAATAAAATCTTTAAAAAAAAAACAAAGAAAGAAAACTTAGAGTGCCAAGGGCAAGCAGTCAGATTGGCTCTAAAGACTACAGGTATGCCATCCCTAGATGTAACTTGACATCTACAGCTGCAAAGGACTTTAAGAGAAGCTATTCCTTCTGAGCTTCAAAAAAGCCCTGTGTGGAAAATATGTTGACTGGAGAAAGAGTGGTCAGTGTCAGAACTCATGAGTTGGACACCTCTATTTGGATAATTCACAGGCCTCTAGTGAGTAGTTAACTAACTAGTTGAAGTTTAAGACAGGTGCTGAGGATGACTCTTGAAGATAAACTCTTGATAACCATAATATAACCATAACATAACCTCATCATGTGAATTACCCAAGGCCATACAGCAAAATGGGACTGGAATTTACAAGTTCAAACTTGGAGCACTCTTTATGACCAGCCTCTGCTGCTTCACTGTGCTGGTGGCACTGGAGGATCTGACTCCATTGTCTCCATTACCAGCTAGTCATGGAACAAACTGTGAGATCCTGATGTTTGTCTTGGTTCCCCTCAGTAATTTGGGCAGGGGATGCTCTCATCCCCTAGTCTGGGTAATTGCTATGACTTTACTGAGACTATTGTGTCATCTCCTCTCTGTTGCAGAATATTCACTGACTGAAATACCAGAAAACTCTACACAAAGGAAGAATGACCAAGAACCAAGCATGAAAGAAGTGCCAGGTCAGTGTGGATGTGGTGGGACAATGGATGTGTCTAAAGCCATGTGGTGATTAGTTAGTGGCCCATCCAGGACTTGAACCATGACTTCTGATAGTCCAGTGTTCTTTCTAGTCTGGCATCCTGTTGTTGGCTGATTGTATGGGTTCTGAGCATCTAGTAATCATGGTCTTTCTTATTCTAAGTCCAAGAGAAGTCTGTGATCTTAAAGCTTTCTTACAACTCTCTGGGTTCCCATCTTCAGTTTGGGGAACTTCATGACCTTGCCAGGACAAGCTCCACCTAAGGATCTGTTTTGGAGGCTTTGGTGGAGAGATCCAGATAGCATGAAACCATATTCAATACAATTCCCCGGGAACCGGTGACAAGCCAGGCACTGCCCTCTGTACTTATGTTACATCCGTGGACAAAGTATGTGCAAATCCCCTGCGTTCATGAAGCTCATACTTCAGTGGAGGAAAAGGGAGACCAATGAAAGGGATCAGAGCAGTGAAGCCAAAACCTAGAGGGAAAGAGGTAGGCTTGCATAGACAACATGAATTTCCCACTGTTACCCACACTACCACTTGTAGATCGCAAATCTTCCAGCAGTCAGCATTGACCACGAAGTCTAACACCTTGAAAGAATCAGGACCAACTTTGTGTTGATGCAGGTTTGTCCAGGCTGGGGATAGGAAAACCCCCTTCAAAACAAAAGTCTGAGCAATTGATGAGTCAGAGTCTCAGAATCCCAGAGGTTGTAAATTGTTCCAATTTTAATGTAAATGTCAGCTTAACAGGGTGAGTCCTATATATTATCATCTTTCCATGGATAAAATTGTATCTTATGCATTTAAAGATTACTTAGTGATTTAGCAATGATGTGAAATAAAGACACTGCCTGACTAATCTTGGCAGTAGGAACAAAATTGACAAAAGCTGGGGTCTTACCAGCCACATTGGGAAGCCCCTCTAAATTACCATTGTACGTCAGAACTATCACTTGTTGAGACCTTATGAGTCAAGCATGGTGCCACGTGCTTTAATCTCATAAGTCTCAACAGGATCCTGTGTGGTAGTAACTGAAATTCCAATTGTCCAGTAACAAAACAGATCCAGAGGCAAAATGGCATGCCCAAACTCTACATGTGAGGGCCAATAAGCACTGCTTTATCTGTAATGCCATAAATTTTGGAACATTGTTCCATTCTCACATTGTGTCTTGTGGCCCATCTTGGAGAAAGTTACATGTGCTCTTCAGAAAACCATGTATTCTGCCGTTATTGGTGTTATTGGTTTTCTATATATGTCTCCACTGTTTTCGATTTCAGTAAATGGCACTGCTAACCACCTGGTTATTCATTCCAAAAGCCTACTCACTTTTCTTTTCTTTCTCTACCTTCCATCCAATGAATCAAAATCCTATGAGATCTACATCTGAAGTATAACCCATTTCCATGTTTTTCTATCCATATCCTGTGTATGAGAATCATTTCCTTTGAATCTCTTACCTGTTTCCACAGACGGTTATATGCAATCCATTTTCCACACAATAACAACCAAGGTGATCTGTTAGAAATTTACATCTAACAACTTGACTCCTCTGCTTTAAAATGCTCAAATGGTTTTCCATTATATTTATCATAATTTATTGTATCTTTTTTTTTTAATAATTTACAAGACTAACACCACCATTACGGCTATTCCTTAAATACCGTAAGGCCATTCCCACATCACCTAAGTCAAA
Organism: Callorhinus ursinus; assembly: GCF_003265705.2. NCBI lineage: Eukaryota > Metazoa > Chordata > Mammalia > Carnivora > Otariidae > Callorhinus > Callorhinus ursinus. The sequence goes on from NW_027397168.1 coordinate 1,005,891, forward strand.
TATGTACTTAGCCACATTAGGAAACTATTTTTTAATAAGTAGACATAATGATTATTGTCCATAAGTGGTAGCTATTACATACCAGAGGCTGTGCTATTCCTCCAACAAAACACCTGATTTAATCTTCAGAGCAACTCCACAACATAGAAACGATTATCCTAGCTTTATTTTTTTTTTAAGATTTTGTTTATTTGACAGAGACACAGCGAGAGAGGGAACACAAGCAGGGGGAGTGGGAGAGGGAGAAGCAGGCTTCCTGCCGAGCAGGGAGCCCGATGTGGGGCTCGATCCCAGGACCCTGGGATCATGACCTGAGCTGAAAGCAGACGCCCAACGACTGAGCCACCCAGGCACCCCTATCCTAGCTTTATAGATGAACATACAGAAGCATGTAAGCCCAGCAAGTTGACTAAGACCTCATAAGCAGGAAGTGAGAGAATTCCCATTTATTTTTTTTAAAGATTTTATTTATTTATTTGAGAGAGAGAGAACAAGAGAGAGAGAGAGCATGAGAGGGAAGAGGGTCAGAGGGAGAAGCAGACTCCCTGCCAAGCAAGGAGCCCGATGCGGGACTCGATCCTGGGACTCCAGGATCATGACCTGAGCCGAAGGCAGTCGCTTAACCAACTGAGCCATGCAGGCGCCCTAGAATTCCCATTTAAATCCTATGCCACACTCCAGACTCCCTTGGTTCTTATCTACCAGGTTTTAGCCCTCATTTTAATGACTTGCCTAAAGGTCCCCAACGAATTAAAAGCAGAAATGAGACCAGAACCTCATATCTTCTGATTTTTTAATCAAGTGCTCATTTTATATGCAGTTAGTCTCTCTAGCTAAGCCAGCAGCTGCCATGTTTCAAACTGGTCCTGAGATGTGGGTCTGTGCCCTCTCTGATTTGGATACTCACGTAAGAGTGGGGGAATTCATCCTTACTCTCTTTTTTGCAGAAATTTCACAAGCTATAGAACAAGATGGTGCCATAGCAGCAGAGACAAAAGAAGAAGGTAAAGAAAACTGATTCACTTTTTTTTTTTTTTCTGTCCTGGGATGGAGCTGGGTGAAAACCAGTCTATGGAGTTTGGGTGGCAGAGGAGTCCACTGTCCCTTTGCTCATCCACATTTGTCTCTGGTGCATCAGTCTCTTCCCCAAGAGCTCCTAGAATCATCACCAAGGAGAGAGTCACGTATGTTCACTGTGATCATCTACAGGGACTGGGTATGAAGATAAATTCCAAAAACCTATGATTCTGGTGAACTTGGGCATCAAGTAGAGTCTACTGAGGGGAGAAGGACAGTAAGCCAACAAAAATGTCATATGGCAGGTATTAAGTGCTGAAAAGAAAGATGAGGCTAAAGGGACAAATAGAGCTATTTTGTAGGATGTTCCTAAGCTTTGAGGAAGTGATCTTTGAGGGATGGAGCTTGTTATCAGTACACTGCTAGGAAGGAACGAAAGAGCCATGTATGTAGACTGTCTGATTTAGGATCCACTGATTCCAGGTCCAGGGTTTGGGGGTTTGTTTTGTTTTTGCTTTTCCCTAAATTCCGGACTTTCTTAAAATGTTTCCTGTTTTTCTTCTGCTTTCCCCTGTCCAACTTGGGCTGTGGAGATAACACAAGGGACTACAAGGGCTACGTGATGACAAAATTTGCTACAGAGTTGGATGAATACCGTGGTTTTGAAAACCTTGCCTCTGACTGTCCAGAAATGCAAACATTGCTTGGTGCTTTTAGTCCAGACCAGAGGGGCTTCCAGCCTCGCACTGTGGTTTTGCATGGAAAATCAGGAATTGGGAAATCCACTTTGGCCAGAAGTGTCCTGCTGTGCTGGGCACAGGGTGAACTCTTCAAGGGCATGTTCTCCTATGTCTTCTTCCTCCATGCCAGCGACATGCAATGCATGAGCGAGGGCAGCTTTGCAGAGTTAATTTCCAGAAAGTGGCCAGACTCCCAGGTTCCAATGATGGAAATCATGTCCCAGCCAGAAAGGCTCTTGTTTGTTGTTGATGGTTTCGATGACCTGGACTTTGCCTCCCAAGATGATGACACAAATCTCTGTAAAGACTGGGCGGCCAAACAACCCATGTCTGTTCTGATGCTTAGTCTGCTGAGGAAAGTCCTTCTCCCTGAGTCCTCCCTGATGATCACCGTCAGAGACACGGGCATAGAGAAGCTCAAATCCATGCTCACATTGCCCCGTTACCTGTTTGTTGGGGGCATCTCGGTGGAGAAAAGGATCCAGTTGCTCCTTGGGCACATGAAGGATGAGCATCAGAAGACACAAGTCTTGCATTCGGTGGTGGACAACCACCCGTTGTTGGACGAGTGCCAAGTCCCCGTCTTGGGGTCGCTCATCTGCAAGGCTCTGAATCTACGGGAGGCATCGGGAAAGAGCCTTCCCCCAACCCGCCAAACTCTCACAGGTTTATATGCCACTTTTGTGTTCCATCAGCTCACTCCGCGAGACGCCTCCCGGCACTGTCTCAACCAGGAAGAGAGAGCCATTTTGAAGAGCCTGTGCCTCATGGCTGTGCAGGGAGTGTGGAACAGGAAGTTTCTGTTTTATGGAGATGACCTCGGTGTTCACAGACTCAGGGAGTCTGAGCTCTCTGCTCTGTTTCACACGAACATCCTCCTCCAAGACCGTGGCTGCGACAGGTGCTACATGTTCCCTCATGTCAGCCTCCAGGAGTTCTTTGCTGCCCTGTACTACGTTCTGGAAGGACTGGAAACGGAGAGGGCTCCCTACCCTGTGTTCATGGAGAACATGAGTTTGGTGGAGCTCCAACAGATCAGCTCCAATGCCCACCTGTTCCAGATGAAGCGTTTCTTGTTTGGCCTCATGAGCAAAGAAGTGACAGGGGCTCTGGAAGTCCTGCTGGGATGTCGCGTTCCCCTGGCCATGAAGCAGGGGCTTCTGAGCTGGATCTCTCTGCTGGGGCAACAGGCCAGCACCCCCGCCCCACCAGACTTGCTGGACGCCTTCCACTGTCTTTTCGAGACTCAAGATGAAGAGTTTGTTCGCTTGGCATTGAACAGCTTCCAGGCAGTGTGGCTTCCGATAAACCGCCGGATGGACTTGATGGTGTCCTCTTTCTGTCTGCAGCATTGCCAGTGTCTGCAGAAAATTCGGATCGATGTCCACGAGAGCTTCTCAGAGGATGAGTTCACCGAGGCACAGCCCCTCATTCCCCAAGGGTGAGTCCTTCATTTTATTCTTTTTTTTTTTTATTTTGCCATCTTCCTATATTTTATTTTTTATTATGTTCAATTAGCCAACATATAGTACATCATTAGTTTTGGATGCTGTGTTCAACAATTCATTAGTTGCACATAACCCCCAGTGTCCGTCACCACACGTGCCCTTTTTTTTTTAATATTTTATTTATTAGCACAGCAAGGGAAGGGGCAAAGGGAGAGGGAGAAGCAGACCCCCTGCTGAACAGGGAGCCTAATGCGGGGCTTCATCCCAGGACCGCGAGATCATGACCTGAGCCGAAGGCAGATGTTTAACTGATCCACCCAGGTGCCCCTTCCTTCCCATCTTTATGGAGGCATAACTTTTTTTTTTTAAGATTTTATTTATTTACTTGAGAGAGAGAATGAGATAGAGCATGAGAGGGGGGAGGGTCAGAGGGAGAAGCAGACTCCCCGCTGAGCAGGGAGCCCGATGCGGGACTCGATCCCGGGACTCCAGGATCATGACCTGAGCCGAAGGCAGTCGCTTAACCAACTGAGCCACCCAGGCGCCCCATATGGAGGCATAATTGACAAATAAAAATTATACATATTTAAGATGTACAACTTGGTAAAATAATCACCATGATTAAGCTAATTAGTATATCCATCACCTCACTTAGTTACCATTCTGTGTGTGTGTGTTGCTAATACTTAAGACCTATCCTTCTAGCAAATTTCAAGTATATGATACAGTATTGTTATCGGCAGTCACATTGCTCTACGTTAGATATCCGTCTTGTGTCACTGAAACTCTGTACCCTTCCCCCAACATTGCCCCATTCCCCCTCCCCCAGCCACGGGCAACCACCATCCTCTCTCTGCTTCCATGAGTTTGGCTATTTTAGATTCTATATGTGAGATCATATGCATCTTTCTGTTACTGGCTTATTTCACTTACCATAATGTCCTCTAGGTTCATTCGTGCTGTTGCAAGTGGCAGAATTTCCTTCTTTTTTTAAAGCTGAATAATATCCCCTGGTGTGTGTATACATATGTGTATGTGTCACGTTTTCTTTATTCGTCCATCAGCCATCAGCGAACATTTAGGTTGTTTCCATATCTTGGCTGTTGGGAATGATAATGCACAGATCTCTTCAGGATCCTGACTTCAATTCAATTCAATTTCAAAATTCAATTTTTATAAATGCAATCACTGGATCATATGGTAGCTCTATTTTTACTTTTTTGAGGAACTTCCATACTGTTTTCCACAGTGGCTGCACCATTTTACATTCAAGGGGGAGCTAGAATCTAAGGGCAAACCCAATTCAAGAGCTGGTGGCTCCGCATCACCTTAGTATGTACCCCGTGGGGTATTAAAATGTTCAGGAGGCAGGGTGGGTGTGAGAGCATGCATTCGAAGCACAAAGCGACATCACTAAATCGACCTCAGGACCTCTGAAGCCATCCCCGTCTTGCCATAACAGACTGGTTTCTCTCCTCTGACACTATTGTGGCAGTTGCTCATGTTAAACCCCATCCAGTGGAAGCCAATGTTGATTTCCTTCTCCAATGTAGGACGCCGATTAAGACCCTTGCTGATGAGGGCTGGAAAAGTCTCTGCTTCGTGCTCAGCACCCACCCAAGCCTGCGACAGCTGGACTTGAGTGGCAGTATCCTGAATGAATGGGCCATGAAGACCCTCTGTATCAAACTGAGGCAGCCAACCTGTAAAATACAGAATCTAATGTAAGGGTACCCGGCCCCTGGTACATGCCTCTTGGCATGACTATGTCACCACTCTCTTCTCCCACCTACCAGAAAAGACCCATCTAAGAATGTAATGAGAGGGGATAACTGCTGTGGAAGATAGAGGAGACAAGTTCCCAAAAGCACACAATAGGGAGAAACTAAAGACCCTGTGAAGGGATTATTGAGGCAGGTTCATTCACTCTGGGTATTGAAGGAAGAACAGGAGTTCGTTAGGGCCAAAGGTGCGGGGAGCTCGTTGCAGGCAAATGGGTGGAGCACAAGGCCATTGCAAGATCAAAGTACTTGACTCATGGGAGGTTTTAAGTCAGTTCTTAATGCTTTTAGGTTCATTAATAAGGTAATAAATATTTGAACACCCAATAAGGTCCTGGGTCTGTGGTGGACCCCAGGGTACTCACCAAGCACCTGGAGTAGGAGACGAAGTGCTAGTTCTGCAGACAAAGGTTCTGTTCTGGACTCTTCCCTCCAAGACCAAGAGAAGCACATGTAACTTCTCCATACAAACCTCTTCTTCTTGCCACTTGTATCCCTTCCCTAAGTAGTTTCTGAAAGCTGGACCGTGCCAGAGTCTTGACAGTGCCCTGTTCACCTCCGTCCTGCACTAACACCCTCCACCGGCTTTACCCTAGCGTTTCCCCTGAGAATCCCTGCTCTTAGCTCTTGCCACGCAGTGATGAGCCTAACTCTGTGTCACCACTGTATTTGCAATACAGCAGTAATGCATCATCATGGTAACGAGATTCAGGCATTACAGGGGTTTTCAGTAAAACCTCTGATGCTTCTTCAACTTCCTATCTCCCTAATTACTCATAAACTTCCCATGCAATTATATGTATATATTGGCAAATGACTTTTTTTTAACCCAAGTGGTGTCACGATATACACAGTCTTCTGACATTTGACCTTTTTCTTCAGCCTGACTTGAACTTGACCATATCTGTTTATAGTTCTGCTTTCTTTTTTTTTTTTAAGATTTTATTTTTAAGCAATCTCTACACCCAGCATGGGGCTCAAACGCACGACCCCAAGATCAAAAGAGTCACATGCTCTTCTGACTGAGTCAGCCAGGTGCCCCTCTAGCTCTGTTCTTTTTTTTTTTTTAAAGATTTATTTATTTATTTGAGAGAGAGAGAATGAGAGAGAGAGAGAGAGAGAGAGAGAGAGAGTACATGAGAGGGGGGAGGGTCAGAGGGAGAAGCAGGAGGGAGCCCGATGCGGGACTCGATCCCGGGACTCCGGGATCATGACCTGAGCCGAAGGCAGTCGCTTAACCAACTGAGCCACCCAGGCGCCCTCTAGCTCTGTTCTTAATGGACCAACCATATTTCATTCTTCAGCATGACTCTGGTTCAGCTCTTTGTTGAGCGTCTCCCCATGAGATCAAGCGCCATCGGAACATGGAGTACCAGCATCACTTAATCCTGTTTCCAGTGCCTGATGCATCATAGATGCTCAAGTATTTGTTGCTTTAAAATTAAATGTGGGCCATCTGGCTGGCTCAGTGGGTGGAGTGTGCAACTCTTGATCTCAGGGCTGTGGGTTCGAGCCACACATTGGGTGTAGAGATCACTTACAAAATTTTAAAAATCTTTACATAAATGCCAACAGTGGAAAGATAGGAGAGTTGGAACGGGAGAGGAGGGGAAAGGGGAAAGTTGGGATACAGCTGTCACCTGTGTCTCGTATTTTCTGCTTTCTTTTGGGTAGATTTAAAGGTGTGCAGGTTACCCTGGGCCTTCGTCATCTCTGGTTGACTCTCATTACCAACCGTAATATTAAATACCTGAACTTGGAAAACACTCACCTGAAGGATGCAGATCTGATGATGGTGTGCGAAGCACTAAGACACCCAAACTGCTTGCTGGAGTCTTTGAGGTACATTCTGGGTATGGCTTCTGCCTTTTTGGCTTTGTCTTGTTGTCTTTCCTTGTTAAATAATTATTCGCAGCAAGCTGCAAACCTATCAGAAAGGAAGAGGGCAATCTGGACTCGATCTCATGACTCTGAGATCAGGACCTGAGCCAAAATCAAGAGTCGGATGCTTAACGGACTGAACCACCCAGGCGCCCCTCAGATCCATCATCCATGCTGTTCAGAGTATCAATCGCATGTTCCTTTTCAGGGCTGAGTACTATTTAGTAGGACGGATACACTGCAGTTAGTGTAGCCATTCACCTGTCCAGGGACATTTGGTCATTTCCAGTTTGGGGCTGTTACCATGGTTTTGTAGATCCTGGGCATGTGTTTTGTCAATTAGATTAACTTGGTCTAAAGACACTGCTACTGGATGCCATGCCAAGGCAGAGAAGCATAAGCTCTGTTTTGAGCTTTAATTGACACAGAGCAACTGCGGAAGAGTATTTCGCTTTGCACTACATGCGTTTTTGCTCTGTAACCTGCGAGCGGCCGTCCCAAGCCAGGGTCATCGAGACGACATGCTGGAGAGGAAGACAAACAATAAACAAATGCAAGTCCTGAGAAGGAAGGAAATCCTGCCATTTGTATGGACCTTGAGGACATTATGCAAACTGAGATAAGTCCGAGAAAGACAAATACCATACGATCTCACATATGGAATCTTAAAAAAGCTGAACTCATAAAAACACAGTAAAATGGTGTTTATCAGGGACCGGGGGTGGGGGAAAGTAGAAATAGGTTGTTGAAAGGTAAAACTTGCAACTAGTAGGTAAATAGGTCCTGGAGACCTAGCACACAGTATAATAATTATAGACAACAACATTGTATTATAAACATAAAACTTGCTAAGAGACTAGATCGTCATTATTCCCACCACAAAAAAGAAATAATTATGTGACCCGACAGCGGTCCTCACTAATATTACAATGGCAATCATATTGCAGCATATAAATGTTTCAAATGGACATGCTTATACCTTAAACTTACACAATATTACGTGTCAGATATACTTCAATTTTTTTAAAGTGCAAATATATGAAACATTGGCTGGTGATCATTGCTATGCATAAAATAACGCTGGATAGAGGGGTTTCGGGTGCAGTGGGGTGGGTAGGCACAGTTAAGTAAGGTTGTGAGGCTGGCAAACTCAGTAGAGGTGACATTCAAGAGACCTGAATGAACAATTGAACCACATAAAGATGTGGGGTTGGGGATGAGTAGGGATGGTGCAAACACAAGGAATAGCAAATGCTCAGACCCTGAGCCTAGAGCAAATAGTGTCCAGAAATCAGCAACATGGCCGGAGTAGCTGGTGCTCAGGGAAATGGGTTGGTTTGGGGGGAGAAGTGAGAATGTGTTTCACGTTGTTTATCTCTGCAGGTTGGATCACTGTGGACTAACCCCCGCCTGTTGCCTGGTGATCTCCCAAATCCTTGTTACATCCATCAGCCTAAAATCTCTCAGCCTGGTAGGAAATAAGGTGGCAAACCAGGGCATAAAGCCTCTCTGCAATGCCTTGACAGCCTCACAGTGCACCCTGCAGAAGCTGATGTGAGTTGCACTTCTGTCCACCAGGGTTCCTTTCTCTTAGCTGACACGGCCCAAATGGTGGGGAAGGAGGGGAGGGGAATTCGTGGATGCCTAAGCCAAGGGTTAGAATGGGAGTTCTGACCCCACGGGAGTGCCCCAATATTGAGGTATAAAAGAAGACTCAGTAAATAACATCTGTGTCTTTGCTATCAAACTCTGAACGATATAAAAGTCTAGGGGAGAAGCCAAACGCGTAGAACCAGAGAGAAGAATGTTGACTGCCAGGGGCTGGTGGTTGGGGGGAGAAATGGGGAGAGGTTGGTTAAAGGGTACAGATGTACCATTAAAAGACAAATGAGTTCTGGGGATCTCACATACGGCATTCTGCTTATAGTTAGCACTGTCGCGTTATGTAGTAGAAAGTTGCACCAATGCCCAAATCCTGGAGAGTCTTAGCTTGTGGTTGGGGCTGCCATCTATGGCGTCCTTGAACACCAGGCCCTGTGCTGAGTGTTCTAATCCCATTAATGCCACCTTCACAACCTGCCAGGTAGGAATTATTTTCACCCCATTTGCTGATAAGGAAAACAGAATCCAGAAGAAGGAAAATCTCTTGACTAGGGCCACATAGGGAATAAAAGGCAAAACTAAAACATGAGCTCTGGTTTGATACCTAAGACTTGGAAATCTCCCCCTTGATGACCTACAATCTGGGCAAAGTTGTTCCCCCCACCGCATCACTCCCAAAGCATGCCATGTCAATAACATCCCTCTTTCCTGGGGAGTTTGAGTCTAAAGTCATAGCAGAAATTGAAAACAAAATGGCACAAATTACCTTTCAATTCCTGGGGGGGGGGGGAATCACATTAGAAGCCAACATATCTTCTCTCCCTCAGTCTGTAGTGGAAGGAAAAAACTTTCCCTCTGTCTTCTTAGATTCAATATCTGAGGCCTGCAAATTAAACTGATGATTGACAGGACACACCTATTTTATTTGTACTACTTTTTTTTAATATGCATGGAGGTTTCACAGAAAAGATGTGAGAAACCCAAAGAAGTGGTTAGACTCACGCTTATATATCATTTTAACAAAGTTATGCTAAATTGTGGAGAAGTGACTAGACAAAAGGCGTTTGGGGCTTCTAGGGGGCTGATAAATTGTGGATAGGTGACTAGGAAGTATATGAGAGGAGTTAATGGTAGATAAATGTTATATATGACTCATCTCCATGTCATGTCCATCTCTGGTAACAAGGGTCATTCTCTTGCTGGTACCAAAGAGGAGGGACACACGTACAAGGGAAACTCATGCCCTGTTTTTAGGCAGATGGGGGAGAGCACAGAGCCCTTCCTGTGTCTGCTTTTTCTCAGTTGCTTTCAGCTCAAGATCATCCTTATGCCCAAGTGGCATATTTCAGGCTTACATATCCTGACCCCCTTCTAATCCAACCCAGCCAGTATTTCTTCATCAAAATAAATCAGTGTCAGTAATAGGGAGTAAATGTTTGCTATATGCACTGCTCTAAGCATGTTAGATGTGTTAATTCATTTAACTCTGCCACAATCCCATGAGAGAGTGCGTGTGAGGAGCAAGAAAACCTGGATGGGGAGCAGGTTGACCTTGTCCATGTGTCTCCCATTGTGGGTGATGGCAGATCTAGTCACCCACGCCATTTAGAATAAATATCAGGGTTGGGTTTGCAAGTTAAATGCAAGACACAGTGTGACATCACCATACGTCTGCAAGAGCGTGGTCAGCCACGGGGTAGCATTTCTTCCCCTTATTTGCGAAGGAGGGAGGGATGGAACCTTCAGAATAGACCTCATTCTTTCCTTCCCGGGCTCTCTCCTTGCAGACTCGGGAACTGCGGCCTCACAGCTGCCGACTGCCAGGACCTGGCCTCAGCCCTCATCAGCAACCAGAGTTTGACGCACCTGTGCCTGTCGAGCAACAGCCTGGGGAGTGAAGGCGTGAATATGTTGTGTCAAGCCATAAAATTGCCCAACTGTGGGCTACAGAGGCTGATGTGAGTCCAGCTTGCTTCCTTGGGAGGACTGCATTGCTTTGTTACAAACAGCATGTAACGCTCGCCAAGCTCAAAGCAGTGGGAGGATGGTTGTCATGATGAAGGGAACAGATAAGGGCTGCATCCTGGCCCTGCCAGTTTCCTCCTTCCCTGGAAAATTCCATCTCGGCCCGTTTTCTTAGAGTGGGAAGTCGTCATTTATCCAAATACAGGCGATTCTCATTATTTCCTGCAGTTATGTTCTATAAAGTCACAAACACCGAACCACCTCTTCCAGGGGAAACACAGGGTTAGGTTCCTTCGAGCCTCTGGTCACATTTTCATCAAGCAACTGGTACCTAACCTTGCTTTGTGTGTTTCTGTTTAAAGACCCCTTATTTAATACATATTGTTGATTCACTCACATTGCGCTCAGGGCCGACAGCGCCATGACTCGTGGCCAAACGAAGCTCATCTCTGAAGCGTTTTCTCCACACAGCACAGCCTTCTTGGGCAGGGGAACACTGGACAGCACCACATCTTAAACAACAAAATGACCCACAAAAACCACAAAAATGCGGAAAACGTGGCACTAACTAGATCATGAAAAGGATACTTGTTGACAATGAACTTGAAACGAGTTCAGCTTCAGTGGGGAGCGTGTGCGTTGGGCAGCTCGGATATTTCTCTGCTCTGCACAAGCACGTGTGTCCGTGAATGACCCATGAGCACCATGAGTATGGACTTGGGGGAGTAGCGAATAAATTTTAGCAAGCAGACAAATGTGCAAACACAGAATCCCTGAATAATGAGGATTGGCTATAGTAAGCACGTGCTACTGGCGAACACTCTTGGTTGCTAGTGATGCAGAGACGACCGATGTGGTCCCTAAGTTCACAGAGCTTACGTTCTGGTAGGGAGAGCTGGATAATTGAGATTTTTGGATGATGGTAATGGTGACACAGGGTTGGCAGCCACAGAGGTAGTGTCCCCACCTCTCCGGACAGTACCACATGCGCAGCTAGGGAAGGCCATGTACTCTAGCTAGCGTAGAGCAAGGGGTCTCCATAACTGCCTTAAAAACTGCTACCCCATTGCCAGGTTATTCTTCTAGCCTACATCTTTGGTCTGGTGGTGAGAACAAAGGATAGGTGTTACACCTGTTCCACACTGTCAGCTTGCCTTGCTGGGGTCACTTTGCTTTCTGCCATTTCACCCCGTTGACCAATTAGTTCACCAATAACTCTAATTTAAGAAATCAACATATGTTAATGGTATACCTGTAGCCAGAAATTCTGTTAAAGAACGTAACTTTAACGTACATGTCTACCTTGTGGGTTCCAAGGTTCCTCAGTGAATAAATGATGGGAAGATACTGAGTATGGTAGACAGAAGAGTGACCTGCTCCCCGAGATGCCCATGTCCTAATTCCTGTAAATGTGTAAACTCACATGGCAAAAGGGACTTTGCAGGTGTGAGCAAGTTAGGGATCTTGAGATGGGAAATTACCTTGGATTATCTGAGTAGCCCTAATGTAACCAAAGGTGTTTTTATGAGGGAAAGGGGGAGAAGTGGGAGAGGAGATATGGTAACAGGATATAATTGCTGACTGAAGACCAGAAGCCAAAGACCATGAGCAGCCCTATAAAAGCTAGGAAAGGCAATAAAACAAATTCTCCCCTGGAGCCTCCAGAAGGAACACAGCCTTGCTGACACCTTGATTTTTGCCTCAGTCAAAATCTGCTGAACTCCAGAACTGTAGGATAATAAATGTGTGTTTTAGGCCACCAAGTTCGTGGTGATTTGTTACAGTTAGCCACAGGAAAGTGACACATTGAGCATGAAGGAAAATCAAACAGAGCTTCTTGAACGGCATCCAGGGCATGCGTGTGCTGCTAGATATCCTACCAAGCACTTCATGGTCGTCCTGTTACCCAAGCTGAAACCTCCCTCCTCTTTCCCTTGTGTGTGCCCCGCAGACTAAGTGAATGCAGCCTGGATGTCGCCAGCAGTGGCTTTCTTGCGTTTGCACTTATGGGCAACAAACATCTGACACATCTGAGCCTTAGCATGAACCCCGTGGAAGACGGTGGGATGAACCTTCTCTGCGAGGCCCTGATGCAATCATCTTGTCACCTCCAGGACCTGGAGTAAGTTTCAATGGTTGTCGGGGGTCAGTTCTACTAGATTGGGGCCCGGGGTTCCTAGAAAGTCCAGAGATGTGAGCAGGAAGGCTGCTACCAAAAATTAGTTCTGGCACTTGGGTCTAGTTGGGTCAACTGATGCTCAGGCTTTCATCTGTTTACCACAGTGAGTGTGGGAAGGACACGGAAATGAGTCCAGATAGGAACCCCACGATAGGATTTTTGGAGCTTAGGTCAACCTCGATTTCTAAAAACCTGTTCACTTCTCAGAAAACCTCTTTTTGCCCTAAGTTACTCTTCAGCTGTTCATTCTGTATGTAGGGTGGAGATGGAGGGGCTCTCTCTCAACATCTTCCTCTGGGGCTCAAATTTCTTTACCTTTTATTGGAATGTTTCTCTTTGATAAGAGTATTCCATCCTTAAACAGACTATAGAAAAGTTAAAAGATATCAATGAACAGAAATGAATCTCCAATCTGACAAAGCAGTTAACACTTTGGCAAATTCCTCCTGGATGCGTAAGTATTACAAAGAAAGGATCCCAGCAGTTACCGCTAAAAGCTTCTTGCCACATGGCAGGCATAAGGCTTTAAATATTTCACATGTCTAGGCTCATGTAGTTCTCCTACCAATCATTTGCAGGGGAAACCAGAACTCCCTTAGGAGCCCAAACCTTGCCTTTTGGTCTCACATTCTGTCCCTTGAGGATCTGCAGATCATAATCATAAACTAAGTATGGTATGGTATGCCACTGAATGATGCATCATAACTTTAAAAATCCCCTAAAGCTGGACACTAAGCTTATGTCCAATGTTTTAGTCATGCGTACCTTCTAAATCTTTGTGTACTTGGTAGTATCTTCTTCTCAATACCAAAAGTAGAGGGTCACCTGGGTGGCTCAGTCATTAAGTGTCTGCCTTTGGCTCAGGTCGTGGTCCCAGGGTCCTGGGATCGAGCGCCGCATTGGGCTCCCTGCTCCGCGGGAAGCCTGCTTCTCCCTCTCCCACTCCCCCTGCTTGTGTTCCCTCTCTCGCTATCTCTCTGTAAAATAAATAAATAAAATCTTTAAAAAAAAATCAGTGAACCAAAAAGTAGGACCATTTTAATATCTCTCCTTCTCCAATAATAAACAAGAGAAAGAAATTGGATAGAGATCATAGCCCACAGAGCTGAGTGCCCCCCCCCCAAGTATTATTCCTATGTTTGTTTTCATGAAATCAGTGTTTCGAGCTCTACTTTTGCATGGTGTAGAAACTAAAGCTTAATTACTTGGAGGCGCCACTTCTTTGGGGTTACATTTAAATGCTGGGGGATCATCATCACTGATCCTTGCTGGCATCTTAGGCTTAGCCATTCCCACCTGGTCTGCAGGTGTGAGCTCTTGCTCATTCTTGGTGTGAACGCCTCGGGAAGATGGACTCTCTCATCCCCAGTGGGATCATTCTATTCTCAGCTGAAGACAGGAGACAGTGGAGCTGTTCCCTTCATCTCTACTCAGATGAGTCATCCAGTCAGTATTTCAGGGGCCTTCTCTGCCCCCACCCTCCCCATCCGTCCCGGGAACAGAAGCACAAGACGCCTCTCCTTTTGGACCCCAAACCCATCTAGCATTTCAGTACCTTCTGTCATCTGTCATCTTTTCTCACCCTCTCAGGGACTCTACCGACTTCTCTTTTTTTTTTTTTTCTCTTTTTCTCCATCCACCCGGGGGAATCTTCATCCCATCTGCAGGTGGGAAGCAAGCTCTGAGGTGCTCATTTCTTTTTCCAGAAATCCCTCCAGCCACATCACATGCTTTCCCCACCTGTCACTATCATCCCTCCTCACCTGAGCCACTGGATGCTGCACAACCTAAGCCATTCCCAGGGATGGACAGAAAGGTTACCAGTGAGGAAGGAGTCCAGGAAAACCCCACTGATGTTTCTGGGCATCGTCCCCCTCTGACCCTCTCCTCAAATGACATGGGCTCTCCTCTTGCAGATTGGTTAAGTGTCATCTCACCGCGGCCTGCTGCAAGAAACTGTCCCATGTGATCACAAGGAGCAAACACCTGAAGAGCCTGGATCTGGCGGTGAATGCCCTGGGTGATGAAGGCATCATAGCACTGTGCGAGGGACTGAAACACAGGAGGGCTTCTCTGAGGAGGCTCGGGTGAGTTCCTGGGGTCCCCTGTATGAGGGCTGGGTGAAAAGGAAGGGGGACCTGGGCATGAAGTTGCTGAACAAAGACAGTGTTCCAACTCTCACAATTCCATTTGAACGAACCTTGTTCTCCCTGGTGCTCAAGAAATGACCTCATCCCCTTCGAATCAACATGAAGCCATTTCATAGGAAGGCCCTGCACGTTCCACCATGAAACCACTTAATATCTGTACCCACGTTCCCTACTTTCTGAAACAATAGAGGAAAAATCTCTACCGCTATCAGCTTAACCTCACTCATATCGGGAATCTTATCAAGTGCCTTATGCTATCACTGAATTACCTTCCCTCACCTCTTTCCAAAGCCTCCCTAGTAGAGATTTCCTGTTTTCACAGAGGCTTAGATATTATTGTAGAAGCAAAACCAATAATAACAATAAGCTTTATTCAGCCCCACCTCACCATATAACTATAGGCACTTAAAACTACTTGAGCACATCCCACGACTTTTTACTTTATCACAAGACGTTCCCAAATACACAAAATCTAGAATGATTGGGACATTAAAAACCTGCATGCTGGGCGCCTGGGTGGCTCAGTTGGTTAAGCGACTGCCTTCGGCTCGGGTCATGGTCCTGGAGTCCCGGGATCGAGTCCCGCATCGGGCTCCCTGCTCAGCAGGGAGTCTGCTTCTCCCTCTGACCCTCTTCTCGTGCTTTCTATCTCTCATTCTCTCTCTCTCTCAAATATCTCTCCCAAATAAATAAATGGAATCTTTAAAAAATAAAATAAAATAAAATAAAAATAAAATAAAATAAAATAAAATAAAAACCTGCATGCTCACCACCCAGTTTAAATGATCATCAGTATTTTGCTCTATCTGGTGAACCATTTCATAGCAAGTTATAGTTTGTTGTTCAGCCTCTGAATACCTCAACACGCATCTCCAACATGGGAGAACACGGCCACCGTCCAATTATTACATCCAACAAAGCTGTTTGGCCCTTAGCTGCTCCTAGGATAAAATCCTAAATCCTTAATGGGACCTAAAATGCCCAGCCTCCTCTCACACCATGGCCTCTGACTCCCCTGTGGCTGTCTGGTTCCCTGTCCGAGTCTCAGACATGTCCCAGCCTTCCTTCCGAGAGGGTCAGGTGCGTGCAGTTCCCAAGCCTATATCTCTACTTCCTGCCCCGTTCACCTGGCTTCCTTCTTGCCTCTTGGGTTCCAGGTGAAATGCAGGTTCTCAGCCAGCCTTTCTCAACGTGCCTTGCTTTGTTCCCTGGTTGCAAGTGCTCTCACCCTTTCTTTATCTTTCATTCTTTCCACAACTGTAATTAAGTCACCCAGCGGCTCTTAACAGGAGAACCAGCATCATCGCCTGGGAATCCGTTAGAAATGCAAATGTCCAGGTTCCTCCCCAGAACTGTGGAACCAGAAACGCCAGTGGTAGAGCCCACCCCTCTATCTTAAACATTGCCATGAAGGTCCAGTGGGTGGAAGGGTCGGTCATTGAACTTTGGAGGCATTTCTTGGCATGTTGGCCCTGCAGGTTGGAGGCGTGTGGACTGACTTCCGGCTGCTGTGAGGCCCTCGCCTCGGCTCTCCTCTGTAGCCAGCGCCTGACCAGCCTGAATCTGATGCAGAACAATTTCAGCCCCGTAGGAATGATGAAGCTGTGTCCCGCCTTTGCACAACCCACATCTAACCTACAAATAATCGGGTGAGTCCCTGGCGATTGTCTTCCGAGATACAAACCTCCTTCTGCTACAGAGCATGCTGGTTGGTGGAGAAATGCTTTATCCCAGAAGCTGAGATGTGGCTTACCAACCAGATCCTTGATCCAACCACTAAGTGCCCACTGTGTTCTGGGCACCGTACCGAGGATAGGGTTAGAGACAGAGGCAAGGTGCCTGATATCATGGGGCTTACTTCTGGATGGGTTTAGGAAGAATGGAGAGACAACATACAAATCAGATGTTTATCCTTAAAAAGCTAAAAGTGGAATTTCTATATGATCCAACAATTCTGAGTATATACCCAAAAGAACTGAAACCAGGATCTAGAAGAATTACTTGTACATCCATGTTTACAACAGCATTATTCACAGTAGTCAAAAAGCGGAAGCAGCCCAGGCATCTGCGGTCAGGGGAATGGGTAAATTAAGTGTGATATATCCACACAGTGGAATATCATTCAGCATTAAAACGAAAGGAAGTTCTAACACCTGTTATAACATGGACGAAGTAAGTCAGGTGCAAGAAGACAAATACTGCATGATTCTACCTAAGTGAGGTCCTGAGAGCAGTCAAATCCATAGAGACTGAAGGTAGATGGTGGCGCTGGGGGAGAGGGAGGGGGATGGGGAGTCGGTGTTTAATAGGCACAGAGTTCTAGTTGGGGAAGATGAAAAGTTATGAGGATAGATGGCGAAGATGGCCGCACAACAGTGCAAGTGTACTTAACACCACCAAACTCCCCACTGGAAAACGGTTAAGAGGGACAGACCGTTGAGGTTGGTTGTCCTGTATTTATTTCAATAGCAAACTCCCTGATTGAAAAACTGCCTCTGTGTAGCCCAGCTTACCGTGGTTGGGTTTGTGCAGGGGTCAAGTGTTGACGTATGGATGTAACAGGGTGGTTGTAGTGTGGGATCTGAGGGGAAGGATGGAATGGAAGGCATGGCTCTGTGGATTCAGAGACTTCAGTGTGGACAGGGAGAACTGTCACAGTGGTCTCTTCAGCAGATAAGCTGGAAAGGCAGAATATTGGGTTGAAAGAGAGCATATTTGCATCAATGACTCATGAAGCAGTGTAGCTTTGGACAAGCTCAGCCTGTGATCATGGGACTTGGCAGTTGAAGAGTCAGACCTAGATTTTACTAATGGACCTTCCAGGAGCCTATTTCCCTATCTGTAAAATGGAAACGATGCTGTGTATCTATTTGAATACCTGTTTCTCCTGCCCTAGGGATATAAGCTTCCTGAGGGTAGGGGCTTTGCCTTATTCGTCACTGGGCCTCCGAACCCTATAACAGGACCTGGCACAAAGTAGGTTCTCAGGAAGGAGTTTATGGATGGATGAATAATCATGCCTGCCTCTAAAGACCGTGGTGAGGGGCAGATGCCCATAAAAGCTCAGTGTAGCACCTAATGCATGCAAGCGTGCCTTCACATGTAGGGATTTACTCCTCCTCTGTGGAGCACCTCAAGAGTACAAGAAGAGGTCTCAGATCCTTGATGGAGTTTCCAGGAATTTTAAGGAAAGAAGAAGCAGAAGCAAATTCCCAGAGTAATGTGTCCCCCTTCTGCCTCTCCAGGTTGTGGAAATGGCAATATCCCACTCAAATACGGAAGCTTCTGGAGGAGGTCCAACAACTCAAGCCACAGATCATAATTGGTGACAGTTGGTATTCTTCTGATGAAGATGACCGGTATTGGTGGAAAAACTGAAAACATGAAACTCTCCCCCCCTCCCCGCCCCCGACCATACACACACACATGCACTCTGATGGAGGAACATAAAAGCCGTCTTCTGGGGCAAGCTGTACCCAGGAGTTCCCTCTCAGAGATGGAATGTGAGTTCTGGTTCTCACAAAGCCCTCACTGGTGGCGATTCTCATGTGTCCAATATAACTTGGTTACTACATTTGCCTCTGACACAGGCTGTGACCTTCCAATCCTAGGATCTCTGTGTCTATGAAATGTCTGTCCTACCTCGGAGCATATAGAGAAAATCAAATAAAATAAGCACTGAGAGCATCTGGGGAGTAAGTACCCTGTGACCTTCTTGAGCAGTGGGGATATGATCCAAGAGAAGAGTCGGAGGACTTAGGTCCTAAAAGTGACCCCCAGATGTTGATGATACAACTCTGCTGGTGTTACAAAAAGAATTAAAGCACAATCTAAAAGTCAGGAGGATGGTGTGACTATCACTATCTAAATATAAACAAACCAAATGTATTACTTAGTGTAGTGAAGAACTGGTCTACCACTGTCTCTGAGAAGAGCAGACTGCTGATCTTATGTAGGTAGGGATTTGGGGAAGCGTGGAGTTCAGGGATTGGTGAGTCTCTGGAGTGAGCCAAGACATGTAGTTTCTCAGGTAAGACTGCTTAGCATTCACAAGTGTGTTCATCAGAATGAATCCCTTCCTGATTGGCTGAATCTCAGAAGCTAAGGGGAGTCCATCCTTGGCTTGTCAAAGCATGTTCCCTGGGGCAAGTCATCTTGGATCCATTTAACGACCGGTTGGTCATTACCATGGCTACAGATCAATCAGTCTCTTTCTAGGAAAGTGGGAAATTCTTGTGTTCTCACCAATATGTCCTATTTATTGGTCCTTCGGTTTATTTCTCTGGTCTATGATGATGGTCGCTAACACAGGCTCTACTTGAAACACAATCTACAAATTAACTTATTTGGTCTTCAAATTCAAGCTTCATTTTTTCAAACCTGGAAATGTTTCAGGCTTGTTCCCTCTCAGATGGTGATTAGATGGTGATCAGCCTGCCTCCTCTCAGCCCTGTAATATGGCTGATGACAAGTTTATGCAGAGCATAGGAGAAATGTCAGCCCTGTAGTTCCCTTGGGCTTATGTTGCTAGCATTGTCTTCAATCTGTGGTGTTTCTGCAGGAATACATTTTAAATGCATGTTCTGGGAGTGTCTCAGATTACATAATGCTTGTGCCTTGGACCAGTGGGGCATGGTTTGTGTGATGTGAATGGGGGAGAGGTGTCACAGTTACACCTCCCAAATCAGAGATGTCCTAGTCTTCAGAATACCGGCTCTCCTGCATGGGACACGTGACCATCTGACCTACAGACCCTGTGAGGCTCTACTACTAATGCTTGTGTTAAATGCTAATAAAGCATTACTATTTTGTCTTTTTAAAGGAATATCACCTGACATAGAGCTAAAAGTACCTAACACCTGCCGTCTGTGTTTAATGGAGTCTCTTGAGCACTGCCTGTCCCTCTCTCTCTCTCCCCCTGACGGTACATATGTCCCGCTTTGGAAAACTGCCCGAAAAGGAAGATCAAAGAGAGAGGGCAACGAATTTTTAATTCAGATCTGTGTTGGCATCCTGGCTCTCCTAAATGACTCTGATGACGCAAGACAAATGCCAACCTCCATCAGCCTTTGTTTCCTTCTCTGTAAAATAAGGAAAATGGCACCGACTTCTTATGGGCAGTTTGAGAAGATGAATTCCTGGAAAGCTCTCAAAGCTAGAACATTCATCCCACAAATATGTTATTAAATACCTACTTGTGATATCTACTGCCCTTCACAATATTGTTATAAACTTAGCAGCTTGAAACACATTACCTCACGGTTTCTGTGGGTCAGGAGTCTGGGTGTGGCTTAGCTGGGTCCTCTGCCTCAGGGTCTCACAAAGCCACAATGAATGTGTCCAATGGGGCCATGGTCTCATCAGAGATTCAACTGGGGGAGGAACCTCTTCCAAACTCAAGTGGTTCCTGGAGGCGTTCATTTCTTTGCAGGCTGCTGGACGGAGGGCCTCGGTTTCTTGCAATTTGTCAGAGGGCATTCCCAGCTACTTGCCGTGCTGCCTCATCGCATGGCAGGTTGCTTCTTCAAAGCTAGCAAGAGAGTCTCCCTGCAAAACAGACTTAAAATTTCATGTTACCACACAAGTGAGGTCCCACCTACTTTGCCATATTCTGTTTGGCTGTAAGTCACAAGTCCTGCTCACACTCAAGGGGAAGAGACCCCAGAAGGGCATGAAGGGATGAAGAGATCATTGGGCCACCTTATAGTCTGTCCGATGCTCTGCTCTGTGCTCTGGGGGAAGCCACTCTCAACTCACTTCTGCGTGTTGGAAAAGGGCACTTAATGTCTTGTCCCCACCACTACCTCCCCCCGCTCCAGCCATCTCCAAGGGTAGAGAAGTTACCTAGTTGGTAAGGACAGAAGGAAAACACCAGGCCTATGAGGCTTAGCCCCTCGACATGTGCACTCTTTCCCCCTCAGTGCAGCTTCCTATGACTCTGATTAAGGCAAAGTGTTAGGAATCTGCAAATACAGGGGTGCTTGGGTGGCTCAGTCGGTGAAACGTCTGCCTTCGGCTCAGGTCTTGATCTCAGGGTCCTGTGATCGAGTCCCACATGGGGCTCCCTGCTCCGCGGAGAGTTTGCTTCTCCCTCTCCTTCTGCCCCTCACCCTGCTTGTACGCGCGCGCGCTCTCTCTCTCTCAAATCTTTAAAAAAAAAATCTGCAAATATAGGCCATTGGGCCAATGGAGTTTTGAGTAATAGAGGCGACATCTTGATCTATATCAAACTCCTGATCTCTCATTTGATTCCAAGTTCCAAAAGGAGGCAACGATGTGCTGATTATTCTTAGAAATGCCCAGTGCCTATGGGCTGGCTGCTGGGCCAGGTCTGACAATTCAGCAGCACACAAGACCAACAAGGTCCCTGCTCTCTGTGAGCTTATTACATTCTAGCAACTGGGGGGGAAGGGGGTGACAAGTACAAGCTGCAAATGTTCAATCAGTACATCCTAGGAAGAGTCATGTTAGCAAGAGCATGCCAGCTGTTTTTTACTTTGGAGCCTGAGAAGGCTGCTTTTCTTCCACATTGTCTGTATTTTTTTAAGTTGGTTTTGGGATATGATTTACCTGCAGTAGAAATTTCCCTCTGTTTAGTGTACAGTTCTGAGTTTTGACAAGCAGTTGGATAGCCATCACCAAAATATACAGAACAGTTCATCTTCCCCCCCCCCCAAAAAAAATCCCTCATGCCCACTTGTACACCACGCTTATTCCCCACAACCTCCCGGCATTGCTGCTGAATTAACTAAACCTGGAATCAGCCACCCACGGAGCCATTACTGAGTGCAGCCTAAAGCATCAGAAGGAAGGTAAAAACGAAGGGGGGGAAATCGGAGGGGGAGACGAACCATGAGAGACTATGGACTCTAAGAAACCAACTGAAGGTTCTAGAGGGGAGGGGGGGATGGGTTAGCCTGGTGATGGGTATTAAGGAGGGCACGTACTGCATGGAGCACTGGGTGTTATACGCAAACAATGAATCATGGAACACTACATCAAAAACTAATGATGAAATGTGTGGTGATTAACATAACAATAAAATAAAATTTAAAAAAAGCGTCAGAACGGATATGGCTTCGGGTCGGGATGCCCCGCCTGCCTTTCTGCGTCTCCCCCCATCCTCACTAGATGGCAGTAGAACACCATCCTTATCTTTCGCCAGCTGGACCGGCAGAAAGGATCCGCTCACACCTCCCTGCGCGGGCGTTTGCATCCTCCGCCCTGTTAGCATTGTTGTGGGGGAGGGGCTGCCCTGCGCGTGCGAGGATATTGAGCAGCATCCCCGGCTTCTACCCATTAGGACGCCAGGAGCACTGGCCTGCCCCCAGTCGTGACAACTAAAAACGACTCCAGACACCACCAGATGTCACTCCGGGGGCACAATCGCCCTCACCTGAGGACCATCACTCTACATTCAGCAGAAAACCTCCCTCAGTCGCACCCTCAGTGGCTTCCCCTGAACCCCAGTGGGTCGGGCTGATCCGCAGGCAATCCCACGCCAGCATGCAGTGCTGAGGATAGCGGATACCTCCACGGCTGGCTTCTTCTATAGGAGAGGGACCGCCGTGTACCCGACACCCAAGAGGGTAACAGCATTATCCACAGTCGCCAAAACTGTGGAAGCAATCAAGGTGCCTTTCGGCAGGTAAATGCATGAATGAAATGTGGTCCGTCCAGATAACAGAATATTCTCAGCACTAACAAGAAATGAGCTATCAAGCCAAGACATGGAGGGAACTCGAGGGTACCCTACCAAGTGAAAGGAGCCCAGTCTGAAAAGGCTGCACACCATCCGATTCCAACCATATGGCATTCTGGAAAAGGCAAGACTATGGAGACAGTGAAATGATGAGTGGTTCCCAGGGGGGGGGGGAGGCGGACGGGAGGAACAGGTGCTCTTAGGGCAGTGAAACTACTCTGTGTGATGCTAGAACAAGAGATGCATTATACACGCGGCCAAACCAGTAAAATATACAACACCAAGAATGAGCCGTAATGTAACCTACAGGCTTTGGATGATAACGATGCACCTGTGTAGGTTCATCTGTGGTAAAAATGCACCACTCTGGCTGGGGATGCTGATAGTGGGGGAGGCTGTGCGTGGGTGGGTCAGGCTGTTACTGGGAAATCTCTGCACCTTCCACGAACTGTGTGAACCCAGAATTGCCTGAGAAAAATTAAGTCTATTCTTTGGGACGCCTGGGTGGCTCAGTCAGTTAAGCGTCTGCCTTCGGCTCAGGTCATGATCCCAGGGTCCTGGGATCGAGTCCCGCCATTGGGCTCCCTGCTCGGCGGGGAGACTGCTTCTCCCTCTGCCCCTCCCCCTGCTCATGCTTCCCCCCCCCCCAAATAGATAAAATCTTTTTTTAAAAAATTAAGTCTATTCTTTTAAAAAGAAAGAGTCTGGCTGCAGAGTTCTTAAATGCTTGGTGAAAACCAAGTCAAGTCATTCCATGGTCTGGGAGCACCTGTGTCAGAAATGGTGTTTCTTCATTGTTTTGCCACAGATGATTAGGGACCATGATTAAAAGTTGAAGGGGGAGCAGAGAGACAAAAATTCAGAAAGCTATTTTTATTAAAAGAAAAAAAAAATCTCGGGGTGCCTGGGTGGCTCAGTCGTTTAGCATCTGCCTTCGGCTAGGGTCATGGTCCCAGGGTCCTGGGATCAAGCCCCACATCGGGCTCCCTGCTCCGCGGGAAGCCTGCTTCTCCCTCTGCCACTCCCCCTGCTTGTGTTCCCTCTCTCGCTGTGTCTCTCTCTGTCAAATAAATAGATAAAAATCTTAAAAAAAAAAAAAAGAAAAAATCTTCTTCTATAACTGTTATGGACTGAATGTCTGTGTCCCCCCCGCCCCCCAAATTCACATGTTGAAACTCCCAATCTGATGGTATTAGGAGGTGGGGCCAGTGGGAGGTGATTAGGATATATGAGGTTATGATGAGGTCATTTATACTTTTTATAAAGTAAAATGAACATGGCTTAGGGTATTTTGTTATTTTGTTAATTTTTTGGTTAATCTTACCAAGTTTTAGAAAAATGGTTGGTTTTGCATTACGTGCATTTTACCTCAACAAGCAAACAAAACAAGGTGTAACTCAGACCCATGCATTTAAATGATAGGACATAGCGGTGCCTGGGTGGCTCAGCTGGTTAAGCTTCTGACTCTTGGTCTCAGCTCAGGTCATGATGTCATAGTGGGATCGGCCCCCCTCCCCCACCCCACCCCACCCCCCGACCCAGGCCAGAGCTCAGCCAGAGTCTGCTTCAGATTCTCCCTCTCCTACTGTCCCTGCCCCCACTCACACGGCGCACTCTATCTAAAACAAATAAAAATAGATTGTTCTGGATGTATTCACAGCAGTGGATGTGATATAGGAAAGACATTGCGGTTCGAAGCTGACAGCCAAGAAAGAATACTTGAAACGTCTTTGGTGCAAAAAGGTGATTTTATTAAAGCACGGGGATGGGACCCATGGGCAGAAAAGGCTACACTGGGGTCATGAGGAGTGGCCCATGATATACTTTCAAATTGGGAGGGGGTTGGGTGCCTGGGTGGCTCAGATGGTTAAGTGTCTGCCTTCAGCTCAGGTCATGATCCCAGGGTCCTGGGATCGAGTCCCACATCGGGCTCCCTGCTCCTTGGGAGCCTGCTTCTCCCTCTGCCTCTCTCTCTCTCTCTGTCTCTCATGAATAAATAAATCAAAAATTAAAAAAAAAAAAACAAATTGGGAGGGGGTTAAGGATAGCACAAGTCTCTAAGGAATTTTGGAAGTAAGGTTTCCAGGACTTTGAGGGGGCTAGCTATTGTTGGGAAAAGGTCATTTATTACCGTCTAATAAAACCTGAGTCATAGCTATATACAGAAGAATGAAACTCGACCATTCTCTTACACCATATACAAAGCTAAACTCTAAATGGATGAAAGACCTCAATGTGAGACAGGAATCCATCAAAATCCTAGAGGAGAACATAGGCAGTAACCTCTTCGGCATCAGCCACAGCAAATTCTTTCAAGACACGTCTCCAAAGGCTAGTGAAACAAAAGCAAAATGAACTTTTGGGACTTCATCAAGATAAAAAGCTTCTGCACAGCAAAGGAAACAGTCCACAAAACAAAGAGGCAACCCACAGAATGGGAGAAGATATTTGCAAATGACACCACAGATAAAGGGCTGATATCCAAGATCTATAAAGAACTTCTCAAACTCAACACCCAAAAACCAAATAATCCAATCAAGAAATGGGTAGAAGACATGAACAGACACTTCGCCAAAGAAGACATACAAATGGCTAACAGACACATGAAAAAATGTTCATCATCAGCCATCAAGGAAATTCAAATCAAAACCACATTGAGATACCACCTTACACCAGTTAGAATGGCAAAAATTAACAAGTCAGGAAACGACAGATGTTGGCAGGGATGCAGAGAAAGGGGAACCCTCTTACACTGTTGGTGGGAATGCAAGCTGGAACAGCCACTTGAAAACAGCATGAAGTTTCCTCAAAAAGTTAAAAATAGAGCTACCATACGACCCAGCATTTGCACCACTGGGTATTTACACCAAAGATATATATGTAGTGAAAAGAAGGGCCATATGCACCCCAATGTTCATAGCAGCAATGTCTGCAATAGCCAAACTGTGGGAAGAGCTGAGATGCCCTTCAACAGACGAATGGATAAAGAAGATGTGGTCCATGTATGCAATGGAATATTACTCAGCCTTCAGAAAGGATGAATACCCAACTTTTGCATCGACATGGATGGAACTGGAGGGGTGATGCTAAGTGAAATAATTCAAGCACAGAAAGACAATTATCATATGGTTTCACTTATTTGTGGAACATAAGGAATAGCAAGGAGGACATTAGGAGAAGGAAGGGAAAAATGAAGGGGGGAAATCGGAGGGGGAGACGAACCATGAGAGACTATGGACTCCCAGAAACAAACTGACAGTTTTAGAGGGGCGGGGTGGGGGTGGGGGGATGGGTTAGCCTGGTGATGGGTATTAAGGAGGGCACGTCCTGCATGGAGCACTGGGTGTTATACGAAAACAATGAATCATGGAACACTACATCAAAAACTAATGATGTAATGTATGTTGACTAACATAAATAAATAAATAAAAATTTAAAAATAAAATAAAAATTAGTCAAGCTTAATTACTTTCTTACTTTTTCTGTGTATGAAATAAAGATTTTTTTTCTTTAAATATAAAAAAAAAAACAAAGCAAAAAACTTGATTCATGAGACCCTTCAGATATATATCGGTGGATCATATGTTTGGGGGGGTGATTGCCAACATGTCCCTCGGGAGGTTTAGAGATAAAGGAAATTTCTAAAGGAATTTTTATATGTTAAAGTAGACTTACAGGATCCTGGCTGTTGGGCTAAGGTTGCCTTTTATCCTCAGCAAAGTATTAACATGGAGGCAGCTGGGTCCTAGAGGAATGTCACTCTGCCCATTTCAAGGACTTGTCAATGAGCTATAGGCAGTAAGGAAATTTATTTTTTTCTTCTTTGTTTCCCACATCAAATGCAGCTAAGGAGAGGGAGGAGCCTCTGAGGTCCAGGACAAGGGGTGTGGGTTGGAGGAAGCTGCCAAACTCGATGGAGTTCTGGGCAGTTTTTCTATTCCATGGGGAATGATAATGAATCACCAGATCTTGGGCCAGTGGCTTCACTTAATAAAATCTAGCGGCTTTTAGGATGTGTCACCTCCCCTCTCTGAGGTTTGCTTCTCTGTCTGTCAGACGGAGGAAGCAGCTCCTGCTTCTGAGTGTTGGTGTGAACATTAGGCAAGATGATATCTATGAAGCACTGGACACAGAGTAGGTGCACATTAGGTTGTTTCTCCCTAGATAATGGCCATCTCAAAACCTTTGCTCATGTGTCCCCTTGATGAGGGAGCAGAAGGCAAGCGGAGGGCCAAGCACAAGCTGAAACCCTACAACCCCCCTGCCCCCCAGCTGGGGTACATGTGACATTCCTCAGGCATTCCTGGTTGCCCTAAAACTAAGGGAAGGGAAAAAAAACCAATGGTTCACTGATAGAGATCACAGTTCTGCAGGACAGGAGTCTCCATCAGTTTACAAATGTCTTAGTGATTTACAAGGAAGAAGCACTCTTATCACTAGCCTAACTTCCAGAGACCCATAGAGTCCATTTCCTGGAGCCTAACATCACCCTCCCCTCCTTAGTGTTGTGGGAAACAAAGGCAGAGGGGAATTTCCTTATAACCTGCAGCCTATTGATAAATACTTGAGATAGGCAGAGTGCAACATTCCTCCAGGAAACTCCCAACTGTCTTAATGCCTTAGTAGAGGGAAAACAACCTTAGCTTGATAATAGTCAGGCCGCCAGTATCTGGTGAGTCTTCTTTAGCATATCGAAGTCCCTTTGGACACCCCCCTTTTTCCTTACCTCCTCCAACTCCCAAGTATATAATGAGTCACACCTCACGCAGCTCCTACTGCCAACCAGTCCCGTCCCCATGCTTTATTAAAGCCACTGTTTTTGTTTTTTTTTGTTTTTTTTGCACCAAAGACATCTCAAGAATTCTTTCTTGGTGGTCTACTCCGCACCCCAACAACACTCCAAACCACATCACCCTCACGGGGAGGGCAGGCAGAAGGAGTCACTTCGTACAATGTTGGGGACACAATCAGTCTAGCCTCTGGGGAGAGGTCATATCTGTCAGAATTCAAATGCACATTCCCCTTCATGCAGCTCTTGGCAACCAGGAGAGAAGCAATGGGTTTTGCTGGAGCGTTGTTATCATAGCAGAAGACAAGAGACCGTCTTCCTGTGTTCCTAGGAAATAAAATGTTATGTCCACAATGAAATGTTGTGAAAATATTGAAAGGAACGAGATGATGTATATGGGCCTCTCTGCAACAATCCTGGACATACAGGTAGATCGGCGGCTAGCGAGCCAGGTGGTAGTGGGAAGACTGATGACAGACACATACGTACACATATATATGTAGATACAAGGATAGACACATAGACAGTTGGTAGAAATATAGATATCCAGATTACACAGATACAAGATACATCGTACACACATACATACATACATAGGCAAGTAGCAGAATAATATGCATGATGTGCTCCCATTTGATAAATTATTTGTAAAAACATTTGTATATTTGGGGCGCCTGTGTGGCTCAGTCGTTAAGTGTCTGCCTTTGGCTCGGGTTATGTTCCCGGGGTCCTGGGATAGAGTCCCAAGTCGGGCTCCTTGCTCAGCGGGAAGCCTGCTTCTCCCTCTCCCACTCCCCCTGCTTGTGTTCCCTCTCTCGCTGTGTCTCTCTGTCAAATAAAATCTTTTAAAAAAATAAATAAAAACATTTGTATATTCATTGAGTATCTCAAAGAATAATGTAGGAAGAGGAATGAGGAATCTGGGAATTGGTATAAAAGAGACTTGGTAATTTTTCTCCAAGTATCTATTCTATTTAAGATCTTATTTGTGGGCGCCTGGGTGGCTCAGTCTGTTAAGTGTCTGCCTTCAGCTCAGGTCATGATCTCAGGGTCCTGGGATCGAGCCCCACATCAGGCTCCCTGCTCACAGGTAACCTGCTTCTCCCTCTCCTCCCTGCTTGTGCTCTCTCTCTCTCTCTCTCTCTCTCAAATAAATAAATAAAATCTTTTAAAAAAAAAAAGATCTTATTTGTGATCAAACATACCAATTCCTGACCCAAATTCCTTAGGCATAGCCCCCAGAAGCCATAATGACTTTGTCCATCGAAATACTCTTATTGCTTTGCTTGCTGGTGACCACATCAATTTCACAAACATTGCATGAAGTATAGACCACTGTAAGTATGGGTAACTGATTTCACTATTAAATAGCTCTGCTATTTACGAGCTGGGAGAGTCTGGGGGAAATAACCTCCCCTGAGCCTCTCCTTATCTGTAAAATGGGGATGATACCTCCTCATGAGATGGTTGGGAAGCTTCAGAAGATGATGCATGTGGATTAAGCTGGACTCCCAACACCCAAGACCCAGCAATGGGGCTCTGTCCATGGTGCTGAAGGATCTGGCTGAGGCGTGAGCATGGGGAGGGTTTGTGGATAGACTTTTTGTCTATCAAGGCAAAGAGCAGGCAAAATCGATGGGGCCAGAAGCAATCCCCTCCACACCTATAGCTTCTTTGGAAGGTAAGCGGAAAACAGATGAGTGCGTGTATGAAACACAGACATAAATACGCAGACACACAAACACAGAGACACTAGAGACACACACAGATACAGATACACAGACACACATGCATATACAATGACAGACGTGCAGAGATATGAAGACACACAAGGACACACACATGTACATATGCATGCACACCCATACACATACACACAACATGTACCTCTCTAGGGATGGCTTGGAGCCCACAAGCCCCCAAGATGCTCTATCAGTGGAAGGTTTCGTGATCAAACACGTTCAGAAAATGCTGCAAGTTATAACGTACCCTCCACCCCGACCACTGCAATTAAAGGCTCCTTGAAGGGGAACAAACAAAAATTTGTTTTATGATTTATTCAGTGAAAAAAATCTTGATTTCGCACCTACTATGTGCCCAACACTTGGTTTCAGCTCAGTCATGATCTTGGGGTCCTGGGATTGAGCCCCGCGGGCTCTCCGATCTGCAGGGAGTCTGCTTCTCCCTCTCTCTCTGCCCCTCCCCCACCTCTCTCTCTCTCTCTCTCTCAAATAGACAAATAAATCTTTAAAAAAAAGTTCAAATACAACATTTTCCTGAATTCCATGAACACAGGATCCTGTTTTCTCCAAACACCTTATGCACATTCCCTGGAACCTACCTTCCCCAGGGTACACTTTGGGAAAGGTGGTGTCCAGACCTTAGCTAAGCTACTCCAGGAAATGGCTGCCTCAGCATCCCTTCTGTGTGGCCAGGTGGCCTGTGGGAGCCTGAACCTGACACTCACCCCTCCCTGCAGCACATGCCTTAGAGTCACAAGCAAAGGCAAGTTCCTGGTGACTCCCCCAACCACCCTTGTGAGCAAGTCTCCCCTGCCTCCCAGCACTTATATCCCTCATACACCCCTTGGTTAAGACCCCTGTGGGGCTCACCAAAACTCCACTCTTTTGGTTTGAATTGGCCAGTCCAGTCCTGGCCCGGGAACCCCAGAGCACTCCACCCACAGACCCCAAGAAAGGCAAGTGCTCCAGGTCCTGACTCTGTCTGCACTCTGCCTTGACCTGCCCATGTGGCCCCTTGAGGCATGCTCTGTACTTCCTCCGGGACCCATAAGTAATAAACTTCCCTGTTTCAGTTTCTCTTGTGGTCTATTGTTGAACCACAGCTCACCATCTGTGCTCAACTTAATAAATGTTCATTTAACAGTCCTGGCGTGGGGATACATGGAACACAACATTCCCAGATAATTGCATTCACAGCAGGGAAATAAGCTGGATGGAGTCATCCCGTGACTGTCTGACTTCCACTCCTTGCAACCTCACCTCTCCAGACGACCGCCCATTCCCCTTTCCCCACCCCAGGGCTTTCTCCACATCAATCCTCGCCTGCATGTCACTCCCCAACCCCCACCCCTGCACACACACACTAGAGGGTAGCTCCAAGGGGGCAGACTGTGCCTGTTATGTTCAGCGATGCGTCCCCAGTGCTTGGCAGGGTCCCAGACAAGTAGTAAGTGCTCAATAAACACAAATAAGGAAGTAGATGTGGACACAGTAGGAGTGTGAAGTTTGGGGCTTTGGGTTCAGATCTCAGTTCTACCACTTTGCAAACCATGATCTGGTAGCAGTTCCATCACCAACAAGGGAGAACTTAATGCCAACCCCATGGGCCTTTGTGAGCACTGAGCTGTGAGGGACAGGAAGTCAGCCTTGCCCCCAAGTGGGTCCTAAATACATGGTAGCAAGCGTGATTCTTAGTACCACTACCACTCTGGGCTCATGTGATTGGAAAGGCCCCCAAATTCACATGCCCCCGAATACTTCATCTTTGTCCTGGGTGAAAGGCTGCAGGGTAGGCGTACCACGAGGACTACATGGCAAGATGCATGAGAAGACAGGCCCCAGGCATCTGCCCAGTCGGCAACGGCCCCTCCACATCCGCATGCCCGTCGAAGCTCAAGGACAGCAGACCCCAACACAGAGCACATATTCCTTCCCAGTGGAGAAGGTCTGAGTTTATTCTGGAGCAGGCAGCTTCCCCGCTAGGGCAGCCATCCAAATCACCCGAAATGCTCAGTAAGCAGAGTCCTGGGCATCATGGCCACCACAGCCTTCCCCAGTTGCAATTCAGAATGTTTAGCCCAGAGTCAAAATCTCTGACCTCCAGAACTAACTGTACGAGCTCAAGAGGAAACCAAAATGTATTGGGTCTGTACTCTGTAAAGACCTCCTTTGGAGTCCTGTGACCAAGCATGAGAAAGGTCCCTACCCCTGGGTTTTGGGTGTACAAAGGACTATCACACACACACTAATGCACACACCCAACACCTCCAGCCAACTGTCTCCACGCGGCATGAAGACCCAGTGTTGCAGAACTTCCAAGAAAAGCCAGAAATCCATGCTTTTATGTGATATGTTCCAACTTAAAATTCTGGCTCGAGATCATGAAAAGGAGACAAACGTTACTGATATGGGACTCCAAAACCTTAATTCCCCCTTTAAAAAAATTTTTTTTGCCAGCTTTGAGGTAAAATTGACAAACTGTAAGATATTTGAAGTGTGCATCTTAATTTGATACACGTGTACACTGTCAAAGTTCCCACCCCCTAATTAACACACCCTTCACCTCTCACAGTTACCTTTGCTTTGTTTGGGGGGTTGTTTTGTTTTGTGTTTGGTGAGAACTTAATTCTCTCAAATCGATGCTAAAGAGAGGACTGGAAACTGAAGCCCCTAAACCCAAATCGGCCACTGGTATGTTTGGATTGGTTCACACTGGGCTTTAATTCTTTTTTAATTAGTTGCTAACATTAAAAAAAAATGGGGGGTTTCCCATTTTTAAAAATCCTAATTCTGATCTCTCCTGGAAAATCAGGTGAGGCAATGCCGCATCCACACTCTGCAGGGCTCGTGCTGGCTGGGGGATCATCTTCCCAGGGCCCTCACTCATTTCCATCCCCTGCCTGGACCCCACAAGAACATAAGCTTGCAGCTTGCAGGTGAACTTTTCAGGAGACCAGGCACCACCGAGACCTGAAGCCAAGACATCAAGCACGCGGTAGAAGAGCCAGGAAAGGCAGAGTTGGCTGCAGGAAAGAAAGGGGGAATGCTGACTCCGTGAGAGGAAAAAGCTAAGGGCTGCGGGACTTCAATTTCATTCAATGGTTCTCAACGAGGGGCGACTTTGCCCCACACCCAGGGGACATCTGGCAATGTCTGGAGACATGCTGGACTGACACAGGTGGAGGGTGCTACTGGCATTGATTGGGTGGGATGCCGCTCAACACCCTACCGGGGACGGCCAGGGACGGCACCCACCACAGAGTGACCCAGCCCCAAATGTCAATAGTGCTGATGCTGAGAGGGCCTGATCTATTTTGTGCAGCGCATTAGTTCTCCATATGGGCATCCATGGTCTCTTGGGATGAAGAAACACTGAACCGGCGTCTTGGACGGCAGGGCTGAGAAGGGTGCCCGACGCACAGTAAGTGAACCCAGGGAATGATTATCCTGTGTCATTGTTAACATTGTGGGTAAATGTATTTAGTCTCACTCCAGTGAGTCAGTGACTCGTCTTCTTGGAAAGCATCGGGACAATAATGGTAATATTAATATTAATGGTACGCAGTCCTGTTGGCTCACTGAGTTCTGCGTTAAGTGAAGTAAGCTGAGGCTCGGAGGGGCACAGACAGATGCCCCAGGTATCCCTTCAAGTGGGACAGGCAAGCTCTTTGCAGAGGAACCCGAGGGTCAGAGTTCACTTGCCCAGGGTCACAAGGCCTAGGGGTCAGCTCCTCCCGACCTCCTGGGGTGGGGAGCAGAAGAGGCAGGCCTGAGAGCGTCAGGCCCAGCTGCTTCCTTCCACCTGCCACCACTCATGTTCCCGCAACTCCTCACCCTCCCGCCCCCACCTCCCACGGGGTCCAAGGTCAGCGCTTCACAGAGAGGACCCAAGGGCATGAGGCCATGTTTTCTCAGGGCTCTGCTTATGCATGCCCTCTCTGGACAAACAAGAGCTTCACCCCCCCACCCCCAGCCCTTTACAGCGATCTGAGGTTTCAAACCAAATTGAACCACATTAACCAATTTCCAAGCAGGAAATGCCACTTGAGACCATGTTTTTCTGACCTACAATCACAACCAGAGAGAGTCTAAAAGATCCTCCCCGGAGTCAGGCTCCCACCCCCCAGGTGGCCACCTGTTTCTTTGGTTTTGAGCCCCTCATCCTCCGGATGAGGACCTGAGGCCCGGGGGGCGGGGGGGGAAGTGGGGAACATGACCTGCCCAAGGACAGGGAAGCACCAGGTGCCAGATTCCGGGCTCACGCTGGAAATCTCGCTTCCTCCTTCAACTTCCTGACGCCAGCAAACTCCTCTTCCCCAGAGGTAAAAGGGACATCAAGCTGAAAACACCCCTTGGTGGGGCCCTTTCTCCCCCAGGACAGCCCACTGCAGCCTCCCACAAATCCAGGGACATGGGCACCCAGACTCTGGCTGTATGTCCCAGGAAACTGGAATCAGCATCGGGGCTGGGGTCGGGGGAGGCCTATTCTGACGAACGACCTACTAGCGGGCCTCTCCTCACAGGA
The DNA here is from genome assembly GCF_003265705.2 of Callorhinus ursinus. Classification (NCBI taxonomy): domain Eukaryota; kingdom Metazoa; phylum Chordata; class Mammalia; order Carnivora; family Otariidae; genus Callorhinus; species Callorhinus ursinus. The sequence continues at coordinate 1,039,412 of NW_027397168.1, forward strand.
CCACTGCAATGACTCTATAGGACCGTGTCTGTCAGGCACAGAGCACAGTGCCTGGGACATAGAAGTGCCCCCAAGCTGTCAATAAGCCGTCAATATCCTTGTCTTCATCCCACGAGCTCCTCAGCTGGCTCCTCCACTTGGACCCACCAAAGTCCCTCTTCCTCCTCCATGGTGTAGCTCCCCACTGGAAAATAGTAGCCTGAACAGGGACATTTCCAGCCTCCTCTGCACTGAGATGTGACCCTGTGACTGCCCCCCCCCGCTACACACACACACACACACACACACACACACACACACACACACACACGAGATGTGAGCAGGGGAAAGACGGGTCACCTCCAGGCCAAGTTTTCCAAGAAGCTAGATGCAGGAAGGGGCTTCAGGTGCTGGGGGAGGAAGCCACAGTCGGGAGCACGGGCACGTCGTTTGCTGTCACTGTCCCACAAGTGAGGAACGGCCTTGTGTTAACCCACCGAGATGTGGGATTCCTTCTCTAAGCTGCAAGAAGCACGCCCTGCTCTGAACCGGCCCTAGCTCCTCACAAGCTCAGGAATATTCCAAGTCCGGTGACCTTCTGCCTGGAAAGCCCACGGCCCACTGCAGGTGGCTAGGTCGGGTCACTCTTCAGGACAGCCCAGTCTACACCCGGGGCCTGGGAGGGTACCAACTCAGCAGCAGCTCTCCACGGCCCAGCCCTCGCCCGTCCCCCCTGGGATGCGGGGTGGGGAGCCCTCAAGTCATGCTCTTGCCCTTCTCCCTCCCAACTCAAGAACCACGCAGAGCAGGGACAATCAGATAGTGCGATTTATTGCCCCCGCACCCCTCCTTCAGCCGCGTCCAGGCCAGGGAATAGACGGGACCCCATCTCTGCAGGGTCTGCTGGGAACAGGGGCTAGTCCTGCCCCAGCACTGCTCCACGACCCCAAACCCAGGATGGGGGGGGGGGAGGACGAGGGCCAAGAACAACAGGACCCGCGGGGAAGTAGAGACAAAATAATGGAAGGGCGGAGTCAGGAGGCGGGTGTGATCCAAAGAAAACTCTAAGGGGAACAGGACCCTCTCCCTTCGCTCCGCGTGGCCCTTGTGAAGCGGAAGGGCGCGGCCTTCCGGGCGGCGGGGCAAGAGAAAGAGGGACCAGGGGCCGCTCCTTGGGCCGCGGGCCCCGTCCTCCCTCGGTCTCCAGTTCCCACGCACGGTCTCTCCCGGGGCCGCCGAGAGCCAGAGGGGCAGGCCAGGCTGGGGCAGGCTGCAGGGCGCAGGGCGCAGGGCGCGGGCGGGAGGGCCCTCGCGCCCCGGGGCCGGCCGTGCGCACAGCGCGGACCACCGGGCGGGGCGGGGCGGGGCGGGGCAGGGGAGGGAGACGAGGCCTCCGCCGCCCTTGCCGCCCCTCTGTCCGTCTCTCTCCGGTCTCCGGGTCCTGCGCCATCGTCCCCGCCAAGCCCGAGGGGCCCTGCCCCCCCCCCGGGCCTCCGCCCCTACCGGCCCTCCCCGCCGCGGCACTCGCTGCAGCGCCCGCCAGCCGCCGGGTCGTCGTCGTCCTCGCCGTCCTCCCCGCCCGCCCGGTAGTAGCTCTGTCCGCAGCGGCTGCAGACCGACGGCGCACCCACGGCGTGCACCTTCTTGTGTCTCCGCAGCGCGGCGCCCTGCACGAAGCCCTCGCCGCACTCCACGCAGATATGCGCCGGCTCCTCGCCCCCCGCCGCCCCGAGCCCGTCCCCGTGCTGGGCACGCTGGTGGGCCAGGAGCCCCGCCCCGTGCCCGAAGCCCTTCCCGCACTCCACGCACACGTACGGCTTGGGGGCCGGGGCGCGCCGCGAGCGGGGCCCCGGCGCCTTGGCCCCCGCGCCCGCCATGGCTGCGGCCGCCGCGGCCCCCTCGCCCGGCGCGCCCACCACGATGATGCCCTCGCCATCGCCCACCGGGATGGCGATCTCGCCGTCCGCCGCCGCCGCCTCCTCGGGCGCCTTGGCCCGGCGCACACTGGCCGCCAGCACCTTGGCCGCCACGCCGGGGCCCGACAGCTCGGGGTGCAGCCGCAGGTGGCGCGCCAGGCTCTTGGGCTGGCTGAAACCGCGGCCGCAGCGCGGGCACACGAAGGGCTTGAGGCCGCTGTGCGAGCGCCGGTGCTTGGCCAGACTCTTGCTCTGCGTGAAGCTGCGGCCGCAGTCGGGGCAGGCGTAGGGCTTCTCGCCCGTGTGGATGCGCTGGTGCTGCATGAGGTTGGAGCTCCAGCTGAAGCGCTTGCCGCACTCGGAGCAGGCGTAGGGCTTCTCGCCCGTGTGGATGCGCCGGTGCTGCACCAGGTGCGAGCTCTGCGAGAAGGTCTTGCCGCAGTCGGCGCAGGCGTTGGGCCGCTCGCCCGTGTGCGTGCGCTGGTGCCGCGTCAGCTTGGACCAGTGGCTGAAGCTCTTGCCGCACTCGTTACAGATGTAGGGCGCCGGTGGCCGCGGCCGGGGCGGGGGGCCGGCCGAGGGCGCTGACTGGGGCGGGGACAGCTTGGTCGGGGGCCAGCTGGGGACGTCGTCGTCATCCATGATGAGGATGTCCACTAGAAGGCAAGAGGTGGGAGGGGAGGAGAGTCAGAGAAGCCCTGGCTCGACAGAGGGCCGGTCCAGGACGGAGGGCCGGGAGCTTCGACGGGGCTCTGCCACCTGCCACAGGGCACGCGCAAAGCCTCACCTGCGCGCCTTCTCAGGACGCCCTGTGGCCCGGGAGGGCGGCTAGGCCGGGTCGGTGCGAAGCCCTCTGCACGACCCTGGCCCTCCGCAGATGCCCGTCTCTCCACCTCCTTACCCGCCGTATTTTCCCCAGAGCTCACTCCCTGACATTGTACTGAACGTTCATGTGGTCATTCATCACCCACCCTCAAGACTTTTCTTTCCCAGCCGCTTCCCCCACACCTGGGACAATGCCTGGAACGTAGCAGGGACTCCAGAAATGTCTGGGAAATAAACAGCATCCAATAAACGAACATGGATGGAAGTCTAGGAAATGACACTTGGAAGCCCAAAGCACCAGGCAGGGGCGGGGAGGGTCCAGGGAGAGGAGCTCACACCCTGGCCCAGGAACAAAGGCAAGCCCGGGAGTAACGGCATCGCACCTGGCTTCCAGGAAGACTATCCCGGTGCAGGTGGAGAAGAGGGAGGAGGAACAGGACCGCTTAATGGGATCACGGGCCAGCATGGGACCCCGCCTGCCCCAGTACCTGGGAGTGCGACCCCCGCATACCGGAGCCTCTGTGACAGACGTCCTTGACCCTATCCCTGCTGCCCCATGCAGACGACAGAGGAGCATGGAGCCCTGGTTTTGCCGGCTGTGAAGTGAGGACTCAAAGCCTGTCCAACGTCTGCACCACACCTGGCCCTGAGCCATCTCCCAGGGAAAGTGAGCGTTGGCCTCCCCCAGGCAACCTGCCCAGCTCAGAGACTGACCTGTGGGCACCTGCAACAAGGGCTCTTGCTCCCCCGTCCAGCGGAGCCTGGGCCTCAGCCGGGACTCCTCCACAGTGCCCACCAGCCAGCATGGCCCTCCACGGTGTGCCTGCAGCTTCCCTTCCAAGCATGCATTGGGAACACTGCTTCCCCACTCCCTCCCTCCCTCACCAGGGCATAAGCCAGGCCCAAAGCACTCACACACTGACCCAGGGTAGCTCACAAACATGCAAAGAGGCGTTAGGATGCACCCAGGTGGGCGCCACGCACTCAACAAGCCTCAATGCGTCCAAGTCCTGTAAGGGAGGCGCTATGGAACTCGGGTCTTTACAGCACAGAACCCCAGCACCAGAAGATGAATCATTGTACTGAATGGTACAACGTTCCAGGTTGCTCTTCCAGTACAACCTGGAAGAGCCTTGCTCCAGTCCCCCTGGCTTCTGCCCGCTTGCTGCATGAGGTTCAGGGGGTGCCTCGGAGAGCAGCCGGGCCTGAAGGCAAGACCCCCCTCTTGCTCCAGAGGCACATGGCGGCCTCGGCGCCTTTCTGTGGCACTCACGACCTCTTCACCGGGGAGCGCGGCCCGGAGCTGCTCCGCGGCACCGGCAGCTGGAAGGCTTCCCACACACGCTCCCTGTCAACCACGGTCAGCTGCATGTGGCTGTGGCAGGGTCCACGCTCGCCTCACCAGATTAACTGGTTTTCGATCATCCTCTAGTCTCCCCTTTCTGAACATCGCTACGAACTCCTGGATTTACATGTATTTGGTGGGTCGCCATCCGCTGCCACCCCACCTGCCGCCACTCTAAGGAGGCGCCCCGACCCTGGCGGGCCCTGGCAACTTCCCTGCTCCCCAGCCTCCTGAGACGCCAGGCACATCTACATGTCCTGCCCAGACGTGCAACTGCTGTTTCTCCAGGAGGCCCTGGTTTTCTTCTGGTGGAAAGTACTTCAAGACCCAAATCTGGAAACGGTCACTGCTTTCTTTTTCCTTACAGTAAAATTCTGCTGAGTTCACACCGACACTTCTTCCCAGACAAATCTGGACCTACAGGTTTTTCTTGAGTCTTTTCTTTGGGACGTCTGCATCTCTTCTTCAAAAGGGAGAAGAGAATTTGAATAGCCCGCCATTATTCGTTTGCTGACCCCATGTTCCGGTGTTGAGATAACCACGCTGGCCCACCACTGCCGATTACAACTTCTGAAAGCACAAAGCATGGCCTTGTGCGCGCCACCCCTGTCCTCTACCCAACCTCCCGTGGCCCTGCTCGCTGTCCGTCTCTCTCCAGCCAGCGGCTGTCCAAGGCTCGCCTGCTAACAGATCCCCCGGAAGGGCCCAGAACGCTGTGGACTGAGCTCCTCCTCTGCCCTTCCAATCTGTAGGTCAGTTTTAAGGAGACCCTCGGCTCGCCTTTTCTTTCCCTGGGAACCATAAGTATGGCCCTACTGTCTTCTGGCCTAAAGCACTGCCCCTAGGTGCCCCAAAGATTTGCTTCTTCCGGTGACCTCTGAGGAGATATTCTCAGATTTGTGACTTGCTCTTTTAAGACCTAATTTTGACAATTCAGGAAGGTCTTCTTGGCTTGTTTATTCTCTTCCTTTCCTTTGGATTTCTGCAAGGACTTCCCCAGGCATGCGCTGGGATTCTGACTTCATTTTTTTTTTTATACTTCGTTTTAACCTTCATTTCTTTTTAATTTTAAACATCCCTCCTTTTTACCTCCAACTTTTCTCAGGGAATGTTCTTTTTATTCCCGCTTGGGTTTTCTCCTTCCGTTTTCATTTTGAAACAACTTTGCTCATATTTTCTGCTGAGTCCTGCATCCTCACTTCTGAACTGTTCTGATTTCGTGCTTCTTCCACGGGCTGTCACCTCTCCGACCAGGCGGTGTATCTCCAACTGGCCTCACGATCCGGGGAGATATTACCTGCCCATTTTCTCTTTTATTCTAACAGTTTTGGGGTGGGGGGGCACTAGTGTTATGCTGTTTGTTCCTGTTGCTTTTGTGCGGAAAGGTTCCCCAACTTTGGGGGCTCAAGGTCCCCAATTTCCAGGAGGCAAGGTCCCCCGACTCCCAAGGGGCGAGGTTCTCCGAGCTCCCTCCTCTGATGTTCTCGTACCATTGCTGGGTGTGTGACACTGTCCCAGGCTCCTGGCTCCACAGCCTCCCTGTTTTTATCTGTACCTCCTCCTTCCTTCCTCCCTGTGGTCAAGGACAGGGGTTCCACTCAGTTTTGAGTTCCCTTCCGGAAGGTTTTGTTCTGAGTGGGTCCTGCCGTGGGCAGAACGCTCTCCCTGGTTGGCATCAGAGCCCACGCATGGGCCCCCAGACCGCTCCAGCCCCAGACCTTCCTGTGGCCCCGAGCTCCCTGCTCCCGGTCTGGACAGAACACATCCAATCTCAGCTGCCGGTCTCAGTGGGACCACCCCCCAAGCTTTCCAGTGAACCCCTGAGGGCTATTTGGGGCTCCTACTTGCTTCCTTCCCTCCAGCACAATGCCAACACCACACAGGCTTGTGACCACTGGTCTGTCCCCATCCAACTGCATTCTGGGGTCACGGGGGCACCTTCACACCTAAGGAGTATTGTCATCAGTGTGGCCCAAGGGATCTGGGTTCTGCCACATGGTTTTTCTGTGGAGGTCTGGGGAGGCGTAAGGGCTGCCATCATTCTGGGCTGGACGCATTTTAGGTGAGCCCTCCGGAACGACTCAGAAGCGCACTTCAACATGAGAGCCAGGGCTCGGCTGAGGGAGGTCAGAACCCCGTCCCCCAGTGGGTGCCTTCCAGGACACCAGCTCACTTCTTTGCTGTTGGGAGATCTCCCTCCTCAGAATCACAATGTCATCTTTATTTAGGTATTCCTTTTTTGGATTACTTTCCATTCTGAATACCCTGTAGCTAAAGCCCCAGGACAGGCCTGGATGGCTCTCCCACCCCACCACCGCCTGACTCCAGGCCTCTGACCAGCTACAGCCTGGATGGCCAGCCTAAGGCCATCAGGAGCCCCAGGCAGCAGGTCGGAAGAGCTGCCCTCCCCCGAGGACAGCACAGCAGACCCCAGCTGTCCCCCCCCGGCTGCCCCCCCCGGGCGGCTCCCCCCCCCCCCCCCCCCCCCCCAGCTGCCTCAGCCTGGGTGGGTGGCCTGGCCTCTCTGCTCCAGCACCCTGGCCGGCAACCCAACCTCGCAGGATGACCCAGCGGCTGGAGGGGTCACAGGACTGACAGGAAGTGCTTCTAAAGCACCAGCCACTGTGAACAACGGCACCCACTCAGTCTGCACACCATTCCCCAAAATACCCAAATCCGGGGAGGAAAATGAGAAAATTCCTGAGGTTTCACAAGAGCCCCGGGCAGGTCCATGTCATGGAAAGGAAATGCGACCCCTTGGCTCTTTGCAGTCTCGTGTGCACGGAGCTGCCGGAGAAGCACCGCCCAGGTGACCGGCTGTCTGCCCTCCGCCCCAGCGAGCTTCCACCTGGGTCACAGCCCGGCAGCAGGGGTCAGCTCAGCGAGGAGCAGGCCAGAGGTGATCCACACGGACACGGTGGGAGGAGAAGTGAACACAGCACCGGTGCTGCCAACAGGGAGAACCGAGACTTGCGCTCCCGTGGCACACGGGCACACCTGGGGC
>NW_027397168.1:1046490-1062342 GCF_003265705.2 Callorhinus ursinus
GGGCACACCTGGGGCTGGGCTGAGGGCGTGTGCAGAACGACTCAGGCCTTGGCGGTGGTCAGAAGACATGCCATGGGTCCCCCTCTGCCTCCTTGTCATGGAGTCACCCGAGGCAGGAAGACACAGGGCGGGGAGGCTCCAACTTGTGGGGACAGAGAGAGCTGGAAAGTCCTTCAGACCACATCCTGGCTGGAGCCCGCCATGCCCACCTCCTCATCTGCACCTGAGGCCCCACCACCCAACCCGTGGTCTCCCAGGGGCCCTGAAGCAAAGCCTTCCCTAGGGAAGGAGCCTCGGGCCCACAGTCGCCCATGGCTCCTGAGGGGCTGGCTGCCTCCAGGCAAAGACAAGGTACCCCGGGTCTCGGGGCTCCTTCCCCCACAGCAGCCCCAGAAAGCTTTCCAAAGCACTCCCGAGCCCCCAAGGAACGCCCTTCTCCCTGGGGTGACATTGCTGGGGCTGCCCACGGTCAGTCCCCTCTTCCTCACCAGAAAAATCCCAAGCAGAGGGCTGACCTGGGATAAGGCAGCCATGGTGACCCTGAAGCCACCTCCTAGGTCACACGTCCCTGATCAGGATGCACTCGGGGTTGCCACGAAGAGAGGCTCCAGGAGCCAGTTCTGCCTCTGCCCCGCCCCCTGCCCTGTCCTGCATCTTCAGCAGGTGCCCCGCAGGACATGAGGGCCAGAGCTGAGGTGCCACCTCAGGCGTGTGGCCAGGACAGCACACACAAAGCCGCCCAGAACAGGATGACGGCGGCTCGTGGAGAAATGGCTGAATTGACCCACCCTGGAGGTACCCTGTGTGCAGCCTGGCGTCCCAGATGGCTACACACTGTTCCAGTTACAGCCACGACCGGGAGGGCTCTAACTAGTCCCAGCTCGCTGCCGCATCCCCTGCCTCAAGCCGTCTGTGGGGCCTCCAATCCACAGCCAGCCGCGGTCTTCTCCAGCCAGCGGCCCGCACCTCCCGCAGTGGGCAGCCCCTTCCTTGGCGAAGCCTCCCTGCCCCCGACGAGATGGGCCCTTTGGTGAGGTGGTCTCCACGGCAGTCGCCTCTGTAACCACCACCAGTCTGTGGGCCCCGTGGAGACAGGGGCCTCGGCCTCAGGCACACTGTCCCCAGCCCCTCACCCGCAGGATGGGCACATGGGCAGAGCTTGCCTCCGTGCCGCGGATGGCGTGCGGACTCCAGGCAAGGTGCGCAGTGCGGGGCACAGGTATCACTCCCGGCCAGCCAGGACCGCGCGCCCATCTCAAGAAGCTCAGGCTGGGGGCTGTGGACAGGGGTGGACGCAGGGACCAGGTGGAGGTCAGTGCAGGGCGGCCGTCCAGGCGCCGGGCGGGCTCCGTGGCCACATCCAGAATGTACTTTGTGAGTGGACAGTCAATGGTCCAGAAATCCGATGGGGGGACCCCGGGGAGCCCCCAGGGTCAGCTGGGCCATGAGGCTGCGACTCAGGGCTCTAACAGCACTTTCCACCTGCCATCTTCAGACCCCGGGCCAGGGGGATGAGCCCGCCCCGCCTGCCTTCTCCCAGCTTCCGCCCCGCTCTCGAGGGGGCCAGCACGGACACCAGCCCCTGTCCTGCAGGCCAGAGCTACCCTGCACGTCAGGCTGCTGTCTCAGGGCAGGAGTCTGGCACGGTCACCCCACAGGAGGCCCCACACCCAGGCGGGCAGCACCCCCCGGGGCAGGCCCAGAACCATGGGATGCACGGCCGCTTAGAAGCATTCAGGCACAAGGCCCGTGAGCTGGGACTCAAAAGGGCACGGCCCCCAGCAGGGGGTGGGGGTGGCTGGAGCAGGGACGTCCAAGAGTCCAGCAGATCCCCTCGGGGGAGAACAGGCTCAGAACAGCAGGCTGGCCGAGGGGGACGTGAGAACCCACCCGTACACTGTACAGGTTTGATAAGGAGGACAAGTTAACGGAGGACTCGGAGGATTACCCCTGACTTACTCCAAGGCAGAGGTACGTTTTGGAGAAAACGGGGGTTGTTAACTCAGACTGGGTGTTTTGTTGGGCGAGGTAAGTGTTTTGTAGCTGTCGTTTCGTTTTTGCTCTTAAAGAGCCCGCATCTGTCGGAGGACCTACGGGTGCAAAGACAGGACATCTGGGATGTTCTTTAAACTCTCTGGGGGGGAGAAAAGGGTGCAAACGGAGAAATAAGACTGGCAAGGGGTCTCTAACCCTGAAGCCGAGTGCAGGCAAAGTCATGACGTGACTGAGCTCGGATGTTCCCATGATACTCAGACTTTTAAATTAATTCTAAAAGGGCTAGAAGACCAAGGACGTGCATCGGGGGGAGCGGGGGAAGCAGGCCCAGAGGGGCACAGTGGGGAAGGACGGGCATGGTCCTCCCCACGGAGGGCAGCCGGGTCAGAGTGAGCACGGAGCCCCCACGACTCAGTGTCCTCCTTGGTAACCAAGGCCATCCCGGCCTGCCTGCACGGAGCTTCTCTTCTCTCTCCTCTGGGTGATCTTACATTAATGCGTAGGGGGAGGCCAAGAGACTTTAAAAACCCTCCCCCCAACCATGGGGTGCAGGTCCCCGTGGCCCTCCTCGAGGATGACTGCGGGATGCCGGCCCCCAGGCCGAGACCCAGCGCCCGTTCTGTACGGGAAGTTTTACCGGCATGTGGCCACACCCACTCACTTCCATACTGGCTGGCCGCCTTCCCGCTGCAACGGCACAGGGTCTGCAAAGCCAAAAATATCTCCCCTCTGGCCTCTACAGTAAAAAACACATTTGCTGACTCCACGCCGGCGTAACACCCGGCACGAAAACACACCAACAGCAGCATGAAAGCCAAGTCCATGCTTTATTTCTCGGGTGCCCTACAGGAAAACCCCCGGGGAAGGAGTGTCTCGGCAAGCAAACCTCGGGCCCCGTGTGCTCAAAGGTGAGTTTTATTTAACCCAAATAATGCTTTATTAAACACAACAGGGTACCAATAGTGAAAAAGTGGAAGATTTCCCCTAAGAACCCAGATTCTCAGCTTTTCCCCCCACAACTGACACACATCACACCCTCCTCTGTGGTCCTGCCAGCCTGGCCCCGTGACGCCCACCCCGTCTACAGCTTCTCGCTTGAGGCCCCTGCGGACCACCCAGGAACAGGGCAGGGGGCCAGGACGCTGGGGGAGTGAGGGGGCTGGGCTGTGAGGGTGCAGAGGACGGGCAGGCAGAGAGAAGTGGCCCCAAAGGGCACCCATGACCCTCTGGAGGAAGGAGGCATCAGTCCCGAGCCACAGGAGCAGGGGAGAAAGAAGCCGGGGTCCAGGAGGGCTACGGGACCAGCTGAGACCTGCCCGAGGCCACCTCACCTGGGTTCTCGTGACTGGCCATCTGCTGGTCCTCGGAATCCAGCGGCCCCGGAGACCAGGCCTCTTCCCGCAGCTCCATGTCTGGGTCCCTGTGAGAAGGGGAGGAGATGGAAGGACAGAGTTTACAGGACGCCAGACTAGACGGAGGGCCCCAGGACGGCGGGCACCACGTCGGCTCCAACCCATGCTTGAGCTCCGAGCACCCAGCTCGGCCCTGGCAGGCCAAAGGCGCACGCAGCAGGTCCCTGAGGGGCAACAGGGAAACGGCCTGCACCTCCGCCTGCACGGGACACCAGCCCAAGGCCACGCACCACCTGGGGAAGGAAGACTGCACCGGGGCTACAGCCACCCGGCCAGGCTCCTGTCCCAGCTCCACCACTCACCAGCCAGAGCCCAGGGGGACACTCCATCCCCTGCCTCAGCCTCCCCCGCCGCCGCCCGGCGCCCAGATTGCCAACACCGCAGACACGTCTGATGTGCCATGAGGTTGAAACAAGACGAAGCACAGAGGCAGCTCTAGCGCCAGAGCCCACCCCCGACGGAACAGTGAAGCCGACTGACACGGGAACGCAAGCCCTCTAAGGGGTTCACGCATTCAGGTCTCCGAGCAGGACCCCACACTGGGGTCCGGGGGAAAGGAACCGACCCTCCAGGGTTATCTGCACCCAGAGAGGCAGCCAGACAACCTCGGCTTCTGGGGAGGGAGGGGCAGGCAGAGCACTTTCTGCGGCCTCTGTCCCTGTGGATTTGCCAGATCTGGAGGCTTCAGGAAATGGAACGCTATGTCACTGGGTGTTTTGTGTGTCTTCTCTCACTCAGTGTAATGTTTTCAGGGCTCGTCCGCACGGTAACACGTGTCCGAATTTCCTTCCTTTTCACGGCTGTACAACACTTCACTGTATGGATGGACCACATTCTGTGTGTCAGTTCACCCGCCGACGCAGATGGGCGTCTAGGCTGTTTCCACCTCGGGGCTGAGGAGTAAAGCCGCTATGAACAGCCTGAGTGCACGTATCGCATGGACATGTTTTCATCTCTCCACTGCCCATGCCACCCCATGCAACGGGCCGTGCTGGGGAGAAACCTCTCACCTCACTGGCCTCAAGGGACAGGTTCCCACCCACTCACCAGCATCCTGGGAGCAATGCCATTTGGCAGGGCCTGGCTCTTGGGGCAGACAGCCCAGGCCTCCCCGTACTGCCCCTTCGGGCCTCCATGCTACCCTGAGGCGAGGAGCTGGGCAGGGATCTCCCCTGTGTTTGGAGTTGGCAGGCAGCATAGGGAGACCTAGGCAGGCACCCGGCCCCAGGTGGGTTCGTCAGTTCTGCGCCGCACCAGAGCCTGGCACTGGGGGGACCCTTGCTGTGGCGTCACTCTCTGGCAGGAAGCCTGCAGGTGGGCAGGACTCCTGGTAAGCAGCTACGCAGCATCCCACACACAATCGACTGAGACCTGGTCCCTGAAGCTGAGTGCACGCAGCTCTGAGCAAACCTCCAGAGTCCTGCATCCCCCCTCCTGAGCACCTGCAGACGAGCACCTGCCAATGGCAAGCATCTGCCCGTGGCACAATATGCCAGACCCACTTCTCTTGAATCCCCCACTGACAGGGAGCTCACCACCACCCAGGCACCGAAGGGAACCCATTCCACTGCTGGAGGAGCGTGAACCTGCCCCTCAGTAACCTCCACTGACCTCTGAGAGGAACTCCGAGAACCTGCCTGTAATAAACACTCACAGACACCGTGAGCCATTCCCTCTGCCGACACATTTCCCAGGTGCAGGCCCTGTTCTACGCAGTTAAGACGCCGTTAACGCATTCAGGTGCACCACAGCCCTCTGAGCGGACAACACTGTCACCCATCACGCAGATGAAGAAACTGAGCCATTAAGTGGCCGAGATCTGAAGGCAGATGGCACGCAGAGAACTGCGAACACGGGTCATGCAAGCCGGGTCCTTGGGACCAGGAGACGTGGCAGTGACCAGGGCAAATGCTCACTCAAGCAGCAATGTCCCACAAGCCAAACCTGGATGCCGGGGTCCCATTATCCGGCCGCCGGCCCCGGCTCTGCACACCCTGCACTGACGTGCTGTGAACGGCCACCATCCCCACGTCACAGCAAAGGACATGGGGTCACAGTGAGGTCAAGGAGCAGGGAGAGGATGCCAACAGTGTCGCTGCAGAGTCCTCGGTCCCAACTGCTCTGCCATCCTGACACCCAACCAACCGTCAACAAGGACCTAGAAGAGCACGGGGCACAACCAAACAAAGCCAGGCCTGTCTGGGGGACCAGGAGGCCACACTGGCAGACACTGAACAGGGGACGGGCGGGAGGCGAGGGCCTGGCAGGAAGACTACAAGTGGCCCCTGGTTGGAGCCTGCAGCCAAGGCCCAGGCCTCCTCACGGCAGTCCCTGCCACTGACCACGACAGGGAGCTACCATGGCGTCGCGCCAGGTCGGCAGGACACACCCAGGGGTGCCCTGTGCAGGTTTTCGCTCCCACGCATCGTCACGGCCCCCACCGTGACACAGGAGCACCTGCCCGGCCTGTCACAGGCTCCCCTCCACACAGGGCCCTTATCCGACTGGCTCTTCATGTTGGCCTGATGAAAAGACAAGGCGGGGGTGTCAGCAGCCCCGCAGGTGCTGCCGTATGCAAGATGGCACGATCCTTTCCTCCCCACCGGTCCCCATCACCCCCACCCCACAGGCACGGGGGTCTCCCCAAGGGCCAGGCGTTGCTCGACACCGGGGAATGTGGTGTGGTGAACAGGCCACAGCCCCAGCCGCGTGAGAGAGCCCTGCCAGTGATGAACAAGCATCTGAACGAAAAAGGCCATTTCAGACGATGAAGTTCAAGGAAGATATGCACGGAGGGGAGGGAAGGAGGGGAGGGGTGGGGAGGGCAGCTGCCCCAGGAGGTCAGCGGAGGATCTCCCAGAGGGAAGAGCCACAGAAGCAGGTCTGCACGGGAAGCGTGGAGCGGGAGGGATGCAGGGACAGCAGGTGCAAAGGCTCTGCGGGCCCTGCGGAGAGGCTAGAGATGCAGGGGTGAGAGGGTACTCTCGCAGGGCTTCGAAGGCCAGAGGACGGAGGAGTTGTGTGAAATGTGGTGATCCCTCTGAGGTGGGCGCCACTGCGACGTGTGTTTTACAGACGAGGACACTGGGGCTCACAGACGTAGGTGGGGCCGGTCCTGGAGCTCGCCTGCAGCAACAGCAAGGAGCAACTGGACGGCAGCAGCGAAGGTGGGCAGCCAGGATGCGCTGGCACAGTGCCAGACCCGGGGCCACAGGGACTCCCTGGACCCGGGAGGGTGCGGAGCAGTCTTCCTCCCCGTCTACCCGAGGCATCACCCCCTCAGAGGCCTCCCAGCCCCCAATCTGCCCTACCCTGGGCCTCACTGGGTGCCCAGCACCCACACCGGCGCCAGGCGCCCTCAGGGGCTGAGAACAGGCACATGACGCACCCATGAAGGGGTCGGAACAGAATGGAGGCTCGAGAGACAAATGCAATGCAACTCTGTCCCCCTCGGCCAGCCCACCCTCTGGGACCCCACAGGAAGCCCAGCAAGCCCCCAGCTGAGAGCTGGTGCCACACATAGTTCGGGTGGAGCCTGACAGTCCGGGCTACACCGGCACAATCCGGCCACACAGCTGCGGAGCCACAGACAGGCGCTGGGAGCCCCTGGCCAGGCAACCAACCCCCTTCTCCAGAAGTTAATCTGAGGGGAAACCCAAACCTCAGAAAATACTTCCCGCAGGGGAAAAAAAAGTTCATCACAGCCAGATTTAGAACAGGGAAAAAACTGGAAAGAACCCGTCAGCACCATGTGGGAGAAAGCCCAAGAAAATCCCACAGACGCCACAGCCCCAGAAACAACAGTGTGCCGCCCCCTGCTGATAGCAGGGAGAACGCGTTTAACTTTTTTCATCTTCGTTTTCTCAACTTTTCCAGGTTTTAGAATGAGTAATTACTTCTGTAATAAGGAAAGAGACGAAACGATTCTTTTTTGGACCTCCATAGGACCATGCGTTGCGAAGGGAAAATCACTGGGTGCTGAGGGGGCGATGTGGGGACGCACAGCCCTCGGGTCATACCGGGTAAGCGTGCGGCCGCAGAAACCCTCACGCACGGCTGCTGGGCGCGCAGAACGGCATGGCCACAGTGGCAAACAGCCGGCAGCTCTTCACACGATAAACAGACTAGCTTGTGACGCGGAGACTCCACTCCTAGGTGTACCCCCAGTGATATAAAACCCGCATCCACACGCAGACTCGCACGCGAATGTTCTGGCAGTGCCGGTCAGAGCGCAAACACCAGGGGGAGAAGCCAGTCACAAAGGGCAGCAGAGAGCGGATTCCATCTCTCGGAAACGTCCAGAACAGAGACGGTTGCCGGGGGTTGGGGGTGGGGATGGAGAGGGACTGCTAATGGGTGCAGGGCTTTTTGGGGAGTGATGAGAATACTGTGGAACCAGATGGTGGTGATGGTTGCACAATGTTGTGAATATATTAAAAATCACTAAATTGTACATGTTCAAAGAACGGATTTCACGACATGCAAATTAGATCTCAACTAAAAAGTAAACACACTTTAAGAAATTGTATGGGGCCCTCTGATTACAAGGCCACACCGCTGGATGAAACGTCTCCCCATTTGTGGAGCACTTAACAGAGCCAATTACATCTGCCGGGAAAACAAGGGGCGCCTGGGTGGCTCAGTCGGTTAAGCGCCTGCCTTCGGCTCAGGTCGTGATCCCGGGGACCTGGGATGGAGCCCCGCACCAGGCTCCTTGCTCGGCAGGGAGCCCGCTTCTCCCTCTCCCGCTCCCCACCTCATGCACCCCACCCCCAAATAAATAAAACTTTGAAGAAAAGGAAAAGAAAGAAAAACGAGGTAAGAAAAAGGAAAGACACAGTGCTCACGGGGCTGGGGGCGGCGGGGCTGAGGCGGTGCGCCGGGGCAGCCTGCCCCTCTGCCCTCCTGTGTGTGTGTGGAAACTTGTTTGCTAAGTGGGTGTGCTGTGCTTCCCCTGAACATTAACGTGTAAGTCACTGAGCAGGGACTTCCCAGACCAGAGTCTCTGCCTCAGGCCCACTTCCTGCAGCAAGAAGCCCTTGGCCTGCTCTCCGTCCCCTCCCTGTCCGCCCCCTCCATGTCGCTGTCCTCCCTCCCCGGGAACCCAAGGGCTCTGGGCCCCCCCCAACTCCAGGCCAGGAGGCGGGACACAGGGGCGCTCCTCCTCCGGCTGCAGGATGGAGGCATCAGCGCCTGCCCTGTGGCCACGAGATTCCCAGGTGCTCAGTGGGCAGCGAGGGGGCCTGTGGGTCCGGAGCAGGGCCGGGTCTCCATCAGGGACATCCACCCAGAACAGGCCGCCTTTCTTCCTGAAAGCAGAAGATGGAAGCCGCATGGCACAGGGCCCTCCCTGGACCAGGAGGAAGGAAGGTTCCTCCCTCCAGACCCCAGAGAAAGAAGCCCGTATACACAGACACACAGACACACAGACCTCCTCTCTCCTTCAGGGCCCCCAGGGGCCGCGGTCTCTTCTCCACAACCACCGCCCCTCGCTCACCCCGGTGCAGCACATCTGTGAGTCTCCATCTCTCTTGCTCGGGCTCCCACGTTTGTGGAAATATAATCCGTGTGCTTTTCTCCCGTTAATCTGTTTTAGTCAGTCCAGCCGGAAACCCTAAGAAGGCAGAGGAAAGTCTCCCCTCCCCTCTCCAGGGCACAGGCTGGAGCCGAGAGGGAGTCAGCCACCCGCCTGTAAGCTGCCCCCTGCTCGGAATCGGTTTTACCTGTGTGTTTAAACGGTCACACTTTAAAAGATGTCTAAGTAGCACACTAGATCTTCCATTTTGCTCCTTGGCCTGTAAGGCCCACAATATTTACCTTCTGGGCCATTACACAAAACATTTGCTGACCCTGACGTAAAGGAGTAAGGGCTGCCGAGATGTGGGGGGACACATCCCAGGCCAAACAGACAGGAAAGGCCTGGAGGTGCCGTGCCTCCGATGGGAGGGACAGAGGGGCAGAGGGCAGGCCGGGTGGTTGTGGGGGCCACAGCAGGGATGCTCGTCAGAGGAGGCCCTGAGCTCAGGGGTCAGGGCTCCACAGTCGCCATCCTGAAATCCCAGTAAGGTTACCTTGCATCTGTGTTTTGCACACAAGTGTGATGGAACAAGGAAGCACGCAGCAGGGGCTCGGCCACTGCTCCCCACGAGGCCCAGCAAGTACCCCCAGGGCCAGGTGAGGATGAGGACAGCGCTGGAGCCGGGGACTAACCAGGGGTCCTAGTGAAGAGTTGGAAACGGTGTTCACCAAATGACACCCAAGTGAGGCCTCCAGGCTGACCCTGTGGGCCTGTGGGCCCCAAACCCAGGACCTCAGAGTCGTGAGGGAAGGGCTGAAGCCCCCTCCCCTCCACAGAGGTGCATGCAGGAACACTGGGGTGTGGCCTCAGCCCCTGAGGGGCTCCCACCACGACCAGAAGGCCCCCCACTTGCTCCAGACAAAGCCTGACTATGCAATTTGACCCCTTCAGAGGCCCTGCCTACCCCCACCTTCCCTCCCAGCTCCCCCAGTTCCTGCCCCCCTCTGACCTCCACTCCCCCAGGTGAAGGGTAGGCCTCCCCTAGCCCACCCCAGCCAGGCCCTTGAGCAATCCAATTAGCACAGGGGCTGACAGGGCCCGGCTGCTATTAAGCTTGAGACAAATTATTGTTATTATTGTTGTTATTAGACCCCGCCCACCTCCTCTGGACGCCAGCCCACCAATTAGCCCCTCTCTTTCTTCTGCTGCCAATCTCACCACTTCCCCGCCCCCCGCGCCAGCAACCAGATGCTCCGGCGACTCCTGCAGTCAAGGGCCCTCCTGCACCTGCGCCCCAGGCCCTGCCCTCCAGGACACCCCCCTGCCTTCCCGGTCTCTGGTCTCTCTCACCGTCGGCTCCCCTCCTCCCTCAGAGCCGAGCTCCTGCCCTTACCTACCCCCCAACCTCAAGGTCACCAAAGCCAGTGGCTCTTTAACCCTTGCGCTGCCAGCGAGCAGAGTCCAGCACACACTCCCCTCCCAGCCTCCTCCTTCCCACCCTGTCCACCTTCACCCTGCCTCCCCATGCCCACCCCCCCAACACCCCTTTAAAGTTTGCTCCCCACATCACAGACCGACTCATCTTTTTAAGTCACTCAATTCCAACAGCCCAACTAGAGATGGGCAAAGGATCAGAACAGACACTTCTCTAAGGAGAATACAAAGAGCGGATAAGCACATAACAAAGATTCTCAACCTCATTTGCCATCAGAGAAACATACGTGAAAACCACAATGAGATCCCACGGTATCAGGACGCACATAACAGAAAACACGAAACACTAAGGGCTGGCGAGGATGTGGAGAAACTGGAAGCCCCGTGCGTTGCTGGCGGGGATATGAAATGGGGCGGCCACTGTGCAAGACGGACTGGCAGCTCCCCAGAAGGCAGAGCACAGAATGACCGTGGGATCCAGCAATGCCACTCACGGCCATAAACTCAAGACAAATAAACACACACTCGCGCAAAAATTTGTACATGCATGTTCACAGAGGCATAAATCACGACTGCCAAAACTGGAGACAACCCAAATGCCCATCAGCGGATGAATGGATACACAAACTGTGGTCCGATCCTTCCACGGAACGTTATTCCGTCACACAGGGGATGAAGCATTGACGCACCGCATCCCGGAGGAGCCCTGAACACATCACACCGCGTGAAGGAGCCACACAGAGACCGCGTCGTGCGTGAAGAACGGCAAACCCACAGAGACAGGACACGGATGAGTGACTCCCAGGCCCTGGGGGCAGGGAAAGGGGAGTGGGTGCGGTCTCTCTGGGATGACGACAATGTTCTGTGGGGGTGGGCGCACCTACCTGTGAGCACATCAACCCCCACGCCACTGTGCACTCCGCAGCGGGGGTCGTGTGCTAGGAGACTCACGCCTCCATGACGCCGCTGGAGTCCGCGTCCCTGCCCTGCCTAAACCACCCTGCTGCACGTGCCCACGGCGCGTCACCCCAAATCCAAACCCACCCCTGCACCTCACCCAGCCCCTCAACACCACTGCCCACCTCCCATCTGTGGTCTGTCCTCCACCTGCCTGGCACCTTCTCACCTCTCAAGGGCCCACCCACGACCCGCCCCACGTCACATGGCCGGGCTTCCTTCCTCCCCGGCGTGCACCACCACCTGGAATCGTCCGCCCAGCGCACATGGCTCACTGACAGGAAGCAGCCTGGCACTGGCATCCTTGACTGGATGGGGGCCGCTCTGACCTCAGACCCCTCTTCGGCCTGGGTGGTGATGCCCCACAGCCCCACTGGGGTTGCAGGCAGACCCCTCCGCTCTCCTCACCAGCTCCTACCCACTTCCCTTTCCTGGGGGCGGCTTCACCCCTCGCTCCAGGCCTGAACACCCATCCGTTCCCTGCTCTACCTCCCACCCAGACCACCTCCCACACCCACAGCTGGTCCTGCCAGGCTCTAATCTGTGCTTTCAACACTGAGGACAAGTCAGCAACACCATCAGAACCTTAAGCCCTTTTGGGGGGGGAAAGGGGCCCTCTGATAACTTTTCCCATTTCTTCCACAATGATAATCTGCTTGGATTTTTTCCATCTTATCTCGAGTCAGCTGGGTAGGTCATACTTCCCCAGAACGCAATCTGCGCCGCTTTCGGGTTTTCCAGCACGCTGAAAGAGCTGAGCAAAGCGGTCCCTTATGACCCTGCTCCTCTGCCCCCCCAACCCCACTTTCTTCCTCTTTTCCTCGTCTGGGCTGCCTTCACGGTCCTCCCATGAAGAGGACAACCCCACTTCATGGCCTTCTTTCTCCCATCCACGTCCCAGCTGGCCACGCAGGCCTCACCCTTGCCGTCGGCCACCGCCCTCGTACCCTCGGGGGCACCAACCGCTCCTGCCTCCATTCCCGTGCAGCCTTCCCAGGGGTGCAGTGCACCCCACCCCGGAGCCCAGGCAGGTGGCCAACTCCAGACACCCTGGTCCCCACTCCCTGCTATCTCCAAAAGAAACCAGTTTCTAGAATCCCTAGAACCTCCCTGTACAGTGATAGCGGCAGGCGCGGCAGGGAGCGTGGAGGCCACCTGCCGCCATCCAGGAACACCCAGCATCCAGATCTTCAGACACGTCCGTGAACACTCCTGATTGTTAAGTCTTGGCAAGTAACTGAAAATTGCTTAAACAAACAAACAAAAACATTCTCTAGGCAAAAAAAAAAAAAAGGAAGCATGCCTATAGGCCATGTTACATCTGTCACCCATCGATCAGGCCAGACCCCCATACCCTGGTGGATGTGTCTGCATCCTTCCACGTTGCCCATTCTCCCCATGGAGTTGCTGTCAGGGCCCAGTAAAAGTAGCACCTCCCCCAGGAAGTCTTCCCAGACTTCTCCCTTCCCTCAGCTCAACTGTCCTCTTTTCAAATAACAGACCCCATTCATCAGGCACAGACTACATCTCAGATCCTGCGCACAGGGTGCAGTGGGTTCATAATCCCCACAACCACTGTCAGAGAGGTGAGGACAAGCTCTCCGGGCAGGCGGCCAGAGTCCGACTCAGCCCCACCACCCAGCAGGCATGTGACCTTGGACAAGGTGCTCCGGCCTCTGTGCTCCTAACCCTCACAGGCCCAGCGTCAAGATCAAAGGAGACAATGCATGTGAAGTGCTCAGCCAGAAGCCAGGCACCCAGAACGTGCCTGGTGGCCCCTGACCAGAACTGTTAAAGTTGGGGTTCAGACAGTCCAGTGGCTGACTCAACATCACAGAGCCACCAAGTAGAGGAGCAGAGACTCCAGCCAGGTCGGCCAGCCTCCAAGGTCGTCGTTTCTTTCCTCCTCGTCCTCAGGATGCTGGCACTGGCTCAACTGCCATCATTACAGCCCCAGGTGGCCAGGCGGCGCAGCCCAGGGCCCAGGTCCACCCAGCCAAGCTCAGCCCGGCTGGTGGCTCAGTGGTCGGGAGGCCACAGCTGT
This sequence comes from Callorhinus ursinus, assembly GCF_003265705.2. Lineage (NCBI taxonomy): Eukaryota > Metazoa > Chordata > Mammalia > Carnivora > Otariidae > Callorhinus > Callorhinus ursinus. The sequence goes on from NW_027397168.1 coordinate 1,059,851, forward strand.
CTGTGCTTCTACAACAAAGCCACTGAGACTATTAGTGTGAGTCACCCCTGAAATGAGAGGCTGGGACTCGCAGTGCCCTGGACCAGCCAATGACCCTTCGTGACAACGCACCCCACAGCAGAGAGAGCAAGTCCCCAACCCGATAACCTTTGTCTCCCCCAGACCACAGCCTTGGCCAAAAGAAAGAAGTCAACAAAGCCTGCGGCTTTATGGTGAAGGGCCAAGCTCTGGAATCCCATGCAGACCAGTGCTCCCTGTGCAGCTCTGGGGCCTGGGGCTCCATCCCATGCCCCTGAACCAAGGGCAACCACTCCCATCCCAGCTCCTCTGAGAGCTCAGGTCAGGACCAGGCACAGGACCAGGCACCTGCCAAGTGCTCAGGAAGCAAGTGCCGTCAAATTTAGTCTGTCACCACCAAGAGGCCAGAGCCACAGCTGACTCCTGGAGGCCCCAGCACATGCAAGGCTTTGGGCAGCACGCAGGACAACCGAGCAAGGTTTGGAAGCTGAGATGTGTCTGAGCATGGCTGCCCGGAGAGCTATGTACCCAGAAGCGACTACCAATGGTCCGGCCAGCCAGGCCACTGCTAGAGGCCAAGGGCCAGAATGGCGAGTCCAGAGTTCACCATCATCCTCCCGAGTCCCAGGGTCCTCTTGGCCAATCCCTCCCTGTCCTTCAAGACAAAGGACACACCACCTCCCCCAGGGACATGCTTCCCTCTGGGCACCTGTAATTCTCGGGGGCTGTTCCAGGAAATCGACTCCCTGCTTCTGTATGTGTCTCCCTGACAGGCCTCCAAGCAGCTGCAGGGCAGGAACTGCCACCCAGGGTCACCCAGCTCTGGGTCTGGCACAGGGAAGCCTCAAGAAACGTGTGCTGAGGGACCCTTCTTTCCCACCCCATGGCAGAGTGCTGTGACCATGGTGCCCATGGGCCCAGCACAGGGCCAGGCTTATCCAGGAAATGCTGGACTGTGCTCTCCGCCTTAGGCGAACAAGGAAAGAGGAAAGTTGACAGGTCCATGGTCACCATGCTGGAAGAGACAGGAGCAAGGCCTGACCTAGGAATGCTTGGCTCCAGGGCCCTCCTCACATACCTTACACTCAGCTCTCTTGAGATGTGCTCTGGCTTTAAGAGGAACGCATTAAGAGCTTCCCTACCAAGTCGAAACCAGTATCATTCCTTTTTATCCACATAGACACTGAGATGTTACGCTCATTCGTGCTGCAGAGTCACAAAGTACCAGGTACGGAGCTGGGATGTGAACTCAGGTCTGTCTGACCCCAGCACTCCTAACGCCGCAGTGCTGCTCATGGGCCAGGCATGGTGACAAGCCCTTGGAGTTCTCCCTACCTCAGCTCGCTGGGGTGGGGGTGCGGGTTAGACCTGGAAGGCTTCCAGGGGAAAAAAGCTAAGACAAGAGATAACAAGTGGGAATCTGATCTGAATGCTCTTGGGACTGAGGCAGAAGGCAGGCAGGTGAATGACAGCTGCGTTTAGCCAAAGAGGCTTACAGTCTTAGAAGATAAGCCCGGATCAACAGCAACTGTGCTTCCCCAGAGCAAGGCCAGCCCTGACTGCCACCTGGATCCTCAGCGCTACCCAACGCAGGGCCTGGCACCAGGAAACCACACCAAGTGACCCCCTCCCCGAAACCGCTCTGGACTGGGCTCCCAGGGCCCTCCTGACCTCCCACAAGTCCTCTGGGGAAGGGGAGTACTCCGCGTCCAGGTCCCCGTCTCTGCCCGCCCGCTCCAGGACCTTGTGCATGCCCCTGTCCCTGGTGCCCGGCATGGGGCCGGGCACTAGGGCAGCCTGTGGGTCACTTTTCCGTCGTGCGACGCCGCCATCCTGTGCCTGCCTGACCCCTATCTCCACGAACTGGGGTGTCCCCCCTTGCGGCCGGGGCTGGGCATGGGGACTCAAGCAGCACCGCTGGGCGCCCGGCCACCGTCCTCCCCGGTCCCGCGGGCCACGCGGTGCCTGACCTTGGCCCAGCCACTTCCCCTGCGGCGCACGCGCTTCCTGCCCGCCGCCCGCGCCGGGGCGAATGAATGAGCCTCCCGCCGGGTCACAGCCCGTAATCCCCGGCGGGATCAAAGGCCGCACGAAGCCTGCCCGGGGCGGCAGCGGAACCCGGGCTTCTCTGAAGAGGGGAAGGAGCGGGGAGACGGGGGAAGCAGGCCGGGGACCCAGACGCGCCCCCCGGGCCGCCGTTTCCGGTCAGGCCGGCCCGGCCCGCGCGTCCCCTTCCCCCACCGGGGCCTCAACTTCCCCCGGGAATCGCCACCACTTCCGGCCACGACCTGCCGAAGAGGTTGCGGCTGCCCCACCCCCGAGCCCCCAGCCCGAGCCCCGGCGCTACGCAGGCGCGCTTCCTCCCCGGCGCGGCCCCGGCGCGGCGCCGCGCACGCGCGCTCCCCGCGGCTCCGCCTGGCGCGCCCTCGCCCGCCCGCGTCACCGGCCGCGCGCCCACTCACGCCCCCCCCCCC